>NW_023658591.1:22500-23592 GCF_015228065.2 Penaeus monodon | reverse complement strand
ATAAAAAAAATATAATAATTTAAATTATATATATATTATTATATATATATATATATATATATACTTTGGGGTTGTGGGGTGGTGTGTGTGTGTGTGTGTGGTGTGTTTGTTTGTGGTTGGGTGTGTGTGTGGGTGGGTGTGGTGTGTGTAAATAGTATAATTATATTATATAAATATATAATAATATTTTAAAAAATATAATATAAAAATAATATATAAAAAATATAATATAAAAATTTAAATTTTTAAAAATATTAATAAATAGGAAAATATATAATAAATAAATTTTAATATGGGGATATAAATAAATAAATATTATTTTAAAAGTATATTTGATTTTATTTATAAAGGATAAAAAAAAATTATTTATATATAAAATTAAATAATAAAATAATATACATACATATAAAAATGTTAATATATATATACATACATATATATACAATAAATATTATTATATATTAATATATATTAATATATAATGTGGTGTGTAGTGGTGTTGTTTTGGTGTGTGTGTGTGTGTTGTGGGTTGGTGTGTGGGCGTGTGCGTGTCTGTTTTCAAAATTTTAAAATTATAAATAAATAAATATATATATATATTATTAATACAATTATATTCATATATATATAAATAATTAAATAAAAATTCTGTGTATATATAATATAATATTATAATTATATATAATAATATTTTATATATATATACTATCACCGCACAACAAACACACACACACACACACACACACACACACACACACACACAACACACACACAACACACCCCAAACACACACACACAAAATTTATATAATTTTTTTTTTTATACGGTATTTTCATTTTTTGAACCGCCGTGGTCACAGCATAAACTTATATTTTTCATGTTGTATGCTTTTGGAGTGAGTCGTGGAGGGCCCCCGTTCCTTCCACGAGAGTGCGGTTTTCCCTTTTTAGGTAATCTTTTCCTCTATTTAGGGGCTTGGCCCAGCAGGGGGCTGGTTGCCCACCCAGTGGCTAGGTAGGCATCGGGGGAAAGTTTTTTTTTGTCTAAGGGAACAACCCCCGGCCCCCGGTGACTCGAACCCTCAAACTCGAT
>NW_023658591.1:0-12500 GCF_015228065.2 Penaeus monodon | reverse complement strand
TCCTCCACAGCGCTTGCTCTGCCTCCCGACGCCTGTCCTCTTCGCGGTTCCTGCGACGCTGCTTTCCCACAGCTGCCTCTTTATCTCCCGCCTTCAAGGCCCAGCATTTCCCCTTTCCTTCACGTTTTCCAAGGGTGCCTTTTTCCAGACCGTTTGTCCTGGCAAGGTGCCAATGTAGGGTTGACTTTATAAAAAGACGAAGGATCAGAACGTAAAGGCCCGGAAACACACCAGAGGAAACATACAGAAATTTTTTCTGTTGAAGGCCTAATTTACCTTACATATACATAACAAATAGTAAAAGGAGGAGCGTGGGGGGAAGGGAGGATCCAGGGGAGCAGCGAGGTCCCAGGCGGAAGGGAGCACACAAGCAAAAGTCACGGGACAAATGCTGAATCATAATATAATCAAAAATAATAAAACTAAAGGGGTGAAAAAACGAAGGGGGGTTTGGGGAGAAGGTAAAGTGGTAAAATTTTAAGAATTAGGTTTTGGAAAAGTAGGGGGGGAAAAACCCTTGTATAGTAAGTAATTACTTTTTAAATATCTCTTTATTTTGGGAGTTCGAGGGGGGGGTGATTGATTTTTTTCTAGCTTTTGGGCAAAAGAAGTAGCTGATGGTACTTATTGGTTAATTGAAGTAAATGCCTTTTTTTTATATATTATTATTAAATTTAAATATTTAATTATATATATATATATAATATAAAATTTTAAATTTATTAAAATTTTATATATATATATTATATTTTTTTTTTTTTTTTTTTTTTTATGTTTTTTTTTTTTTATTTTGTATTTTTTTTTAAAACTAGATTAATAAGGAGAAAGGAAATGAGTTGTGGTAACAAGGAATAAGCTAAGCTAGTTCTAACAATTGATTTTTATTGTTTTTTTACTTTTTAAGTTTTAATTTTTTTTTGTATTTTTTTTTTTTTATTTTTTATTTTTATTTTATTTTTTTTTTGTTTTTAAATTTGTAAGAACAAAAACAAAAAACAAGAAAATTTTAACTTAAAATTGAATAAATGAATTTAAAATAATTTAAATTTTTTTTTTTTTTTTACTTTTATTTTTTTTTTTTGTTTTTATTTTTAATTTTGTTTTTTTTTTTAATTGCAAGAACGGAAAAGAACAAGAAAAAAAAAAAAGAGGGGGGGGACCCCAGTGCAGAATGGGGAAATATTTTACATAAAACGGGAGTAATGGGTGACAAGGGGAATAAATCAGATAGGGCAAGGGGGTGGGTGGATGTGAGTGGGGGGGTGATTTATGATGTTTGATAAAAGAATAAAGGGGGTATTTTATATGTCAAGGGGGGAGGAATTTTGACAATTTGGGGTCTGACTATTGCAAATGGGGGGGAACAAAGGGGGAGCACGTTACATAGATAACATAGGTAACTGATAAAAAATGGTGATAACAAAAAAAACATAAAAAACCTAATAAAAGGAAAAAGCAAAAAAAAACAAAACAAAAAAGCAGAGAGAAAAAAAAGGGAATGTCAACGAAATGGATTTAAAATAAATAAAAAGAAAATATCAGAAGTAAATAGATGCGGAAGGGTAAAAAAATAGAGAAAACGCAAGTAAAAAAAGGTAGGGGTTGTATGGTGGAAACAACATAGTGATAAAGGCTTTTTTTTTTTTTTTTTTTCCCTTTTTCCGTAAACATTCCAGCCTGCTCGTTTTCTAATCGCGTGTCTGCTTATGAAATTTGCACGAGTGCACCCCATAATACGGCAATCGATCGATTTCGTAGCAATTTTGTAAGATGTTCAGTCCTTGGATTCTCTCCGTTTATAGTTGTGACGCTGATCCCAGACCACTAGGGGGGCCCGGGGGCGGGCAAAGTGACGACCCGGGTAACAGCGCCCTCAAATTTTCCCTTTTGAGACACCCCAAGGTGCCAGCCCTCTCCCCCCCGTGATTGGCTAACCGCGCCGCGCGCAGGTGGGCCCCAAAGGTGAGCGGCAGGCCGATGGCGCCTATTTCCCATTGTATTAAAAGTGTGTGCGGCGTGGATTAGCTAAAGAGCCCCATTCCTCATGAGGAGGAGCAGAAGTGTTCCCATCAAGAGCCCTGTAGGTGGAAGGACTCCCCGGGATACCCCCAAAAGGTTGACACCTCCCCACGTTTTTTCCCGTGCGGGCTCCTGTGACAGGGAGACGGGGCCCTGGAGGTTGAGCGATGCCGTGCACGAGTACGCCCTGGGGCTAGCAACACGCCTATTTGGTCCTTTTTCGGAAAGGACAGGCGGCCTGATCCAGCCGGGCGGTAAATGGGTGGTCTCCTGGGAGGCTGGGGTCAACAGTATTGCCGTTGGTACCCACACCGTCCGTGCGTACCAGTGCAAACGGCTAATTGGCCGCTTTTTCCCACTCATCACCCCTGTTGTGTTAGACTTTGGTTTAGCACTCAGCCCCCCTTGTTGGACTCCGTGGGGGTGGGGGCGTGAGGGGATAAAGCACGCCAAGTACATGGAAAACAAAACCAAAAACCCCCCACAGACAACATATTGTTGACGCCCCTCGGGCCCCAGACCAGGCAGCCCCCTTGACCCTTTACGGCCCGGGGGAAAAGAAAACCCGAGAACGGGATGACATTTTTAGCCCTCCCAAAATGGTGGACAAGACAAAAAAAGCTTAAAAACATGTCTGTCCCCCCGATCGTCCAACAATGACCTCGGCGGGCCCGGGCAGGCCAGCACCCAGACCAGGAAGGCCTCTGAGACCCCTCAAGACCCCACTGACTGAATCGGGAGCACCAGCTGAACCACCCGAAACAGTGGTGCCCCCACGGCAACCCCAAAGCCGAAAGGGGGGACAAAAACGTCCAGGACGGAGACCGATCTGAGGCGGTCTGGCCCCCCCAAGGGCTTTTCCCGCAATTCAACCCCCTAAGGGAAGCCGCCGGCCCGGGGTGGGGGGTTGAGGCCCCAATGTTTGGGTGAGCCGGCCCGGAAGGCTGCCCATACTGGAGGGGTCCCAGTAGGGATGAGAAAAAATGGTTCCTGGGCACCAAGGCCCTAGAAGGGGAGGGGGTTTACCCCCCCGGGTTTCATTCCATTTGGCCCGGGGAAAACTCCCCCGTGTGTTTCCCGTGCGTGGCATCCCATATTAAGGAGGACAGGGTCCTGGATTTTGAGCATCTGCACGCTGCCCCCTGCAGCTAGCAGACACCCTCTTTGGTCCTTTTTTGGTTGACGGGTGGCTTGATAAAGGGCCCCGGTCAAGTCAACGGTGGTCAAAAGGGTAGGGTCAAGCAGGCATATTCTTGGTAGGCATAGGTCCCACGACTGCCATCGTACTGTAATTGGTGCGTTATTTCCTCATTACCCTGTGGCTTTTGGGAGTTTTTGAACCCCAACTATAGTTTTCCCCTCTTTGGACTCCATGGGGGGGGGGGGGATGGGGAAATGAAAAATTTCAAATTGTATGAGTACTAAAAAATTTACAAAGATCTACTCTTCCCTGAGACCGGCATCCTCGCCCATTCTTTTGGAAAATACACGTTGTCATTTTGGAACCTTCCAGTTCCAAAGGGCAAGAATGGGAATCGTGAGGTTCCGGCTCCAAACCGGGTAAAAAGGGGGAAAAGGGGCCCCTCAATCCACAAAGGGAGATCTTACCGGGTAAATACGAAAGCTTTTCATATAGAAGACCTGGAGTGAAGACCTTTGATGGTTTAAATAGGGATCTAGACTTTTTTGGGGTTTCCGGAAAAAGTTGAAGTATTCAATTTGATCCTGAATCACCCCACATGGAGGTACCCGATATTTGGGGTTTTCGCACCAGACGAAGTGCCCGTCTGGTGGATAGAAACATTCCTGGGGCTCAATTTTTCAGCTCCTCAAAAACCCAAAATAGTCAAGGGAATTGTTTTTCCCGAGCCCTATGGGTTTTTGGGGAGAAACTTTAGAGGAACTAGAGAATTTTAATGTAGTGGCAGTAAACTTTTTAGGAAGAAATTTGGGGTTTGGAAACAGTCGACCCCACCCCTTCTTCTAACTTTAAAAATTAGTTTTCCGAATTTTTTAATTTAGAGGGGTACCCCCTAAAGGGTAAAGCCATATGTCCCCAAAACTCTATGCAGTTTTCCACTCCCAAGTTAGGGGCAGGAGCCAACTCTGCCTTTTTAAAAGAAAATGGCAAACCAAGAGAGGGTTTAAAGTTGGTACAACAGGTCATCAAGGAGATGACAACTGTCCAGGTCCAAATGTGTTCCCACTGAAAAGAAGCTATGAAGCTTTTTTCAAAAAAGAAAAAGGTACAAATTTAAAAGGAAGTTTTGGTAATAAGGAGAAAGGAAAAAATAAAAGCGACGTGCCCTGTGCTGTGTTCACAGCCGGTAGTTGCTTGGTTCTAGCCCTCCCCCTTCCCCAATCCTCCCCTCCAATTTTCTTACAGCACACACTCTCCCATTTCCCCTTAAACCTCAGTCCCAAATTTGTGACATGCCTCTGGTGATTGTTCCCCAGAACGGAGGGAGTGAGGGTCTTTTGGGGGAACCCTCCTCCCAAAGAAAGGGTTTTTGGGAGCCTTTTTAAAGGGGCTCCAAGGCCTCAACGGGACAGCTCCAGCTGCCACCAATCCACAGGAGCCTCCGAGGCGAATGCCCTGAAAAAAGGGCTCAGGCACCCCCTTTCCCCGGGCCCAAGGGAATCCGAACCTTAAAAAGGACTCCGCTCCCACAACATCCACGGGGGCCCTCCGTGCTAGACAAAATGCCCCGGAAAAGGCTCGGCCCCGTCTTTCCCCTGGGCAAAGAAATCCTGAATGTCCAAGGGAAACCTGGGGAAAAACTATTCCACAGGCAACAAATATTAAAAGGTCCCCCCCCGGATTGGAAAGGGACACCCTAAAGGGTGGGGAAAACCTTGCCACAGGTCTGCCAAACCCCTTTATGAAAAATAATCTAAAGAAGGGATACCCTAACCAAGGGAAACTGTCAGGGAATTCATCAAAATGGGAAAATGCAACATCTAAAGTTTTCAGGGAACCCAGTTTGTGTATGCCTAAAAAGAGTTTATGACCAGGGAAAATGGGTCCCTTTTTCCTGAGAGGACCAATTTAAACCCCCTTAAACCCTTGACAAGGACCTCAGGGGAGAGTAGCAGTAATGGAGTCAAGATATTTTCCCTTCCCGGCCATCCCCCCGACAAAAAACTGCGGTGAAGGCTGTGAGAATAGGGTTGACCGACCTTACTGTTATCCTCTACTTCCTCCACATAATCTCAACATTTAAAGATTTGGAAGATTTTCTTGGCAGTTGCCACATCCATTCTATTTGGGAGATTTCAATGGTCGGCATCACCTCTGGGGGGGGACACTTTGGCAAACCCCGAGGAAGGCCTTTGGAGTCCTTGTTCTTTAAGGTAGATGCAGTTTTCTGAAAAATGACACTCCCACACATTCCCAAATTTTAAAATGGGACATTCTCCAAAATAGACCTATCAAAGGCTCACCTGATTTACAGTTTAACTTCACTGGGAGGTCATGGAAGACTTGCAGGAAGTACCACTTTCCCAAAACTTTTGGAGGAGGTGAATGGTATTCCAGCCCAAAGGGGGCGAGATGGCGACTTGAACTGCGGACTGGAATCTTTTTTGATCAACTGGTATTGCAAGGGTCTGTGAAGGTTTTCCTGTGTTTAAGAGCGTTAACCTCACCCGAATTCCCTTTTGCAGAAGCATCCATTCCCAAAAATAGCGGCCCTTTCCGTCGACCCAGTCCCCTGGTGGTCTGATGAGTGCCAAAAAGCTGTAGACAGAAAGCTGCATTAAAGGGAAAGAAGCGGCCCCAGCATTTTAACCCTTTACAATTTCAAGAAAACCCCAGCCAAAGCCGGGCGTGCTAAAAGGGGGTAGCGGACGTCGGGAGAAGTAGTCTCCTCAATTACTCTGGGACCCCCTTACGGGTTGGGGCAAAGGGCGAAAATTTCGGAAAGAGCATATCCCGTCACAAACCCGCTTGAAGATAGATGGGATAATATCAAAATAAAAAAGAGTTGCAAATGGCTAGCTAAACCCTGGGAGAGATCCCTCTGGAGCATCTTACACTGCTCGTTCTCCCTTTCGGGCGGGGAAAAAGAAAAAACCCGTGCGTTCTTTAGTAGGAGCACAGAACTTCCATACAATTGCCATTTTTTCGCAAAGGGATGGATCGTTTTTAGCTCTGCCCTAAGACTGCCCCAGGAAGTGACGATTCCATACCAAATGATATCTCACTTCCAAAAGTCCCCAAAATTCCCGTTAACCTTTTAAAGGATCTATAGAAGGGACAGTGCCATCCACATGGAAGAAGCATAACATCCTGTTTCCCAACCTGGGAAAGAGCTTTGCACCGGAAATACAGACCAATTTCCCTCCCACTGATCTGCAAGCTGATGGAGAAAAAGGTCAATTAGGGGGCATGGTGTGAAAAAAAAACAGTTTTACCCCCTATCAATAGGCTTTAGAAAAATTTAAAATAACACAGATGCACTTTTTGAGGATGGAAACTGCTATACGGAAATTTCCCTTTGCACAGCGACGTCACATGATAACCCGTCTTCTTTCCTTTAAAAAGGTTACAAAACATTGGAAGCATGGCAACTCATGAGGTATGACATTGTTAAGAGGAGCATTACCATTTCATCAAACTTTCCTTTTACAGGGGAAATTTTGATTCGGGTAGGAAAAAGTTTCTTAACCTAAGATCAGTGAAGGGGTCCACAAGGGAGTGTCTTTAAAAGTGACCTGTTTGCCATGCTATAAAACATTGTAAAAAGGTTTTTCCCAAAGGGTGTTTATGTAATCTGTATGTGGATGACTTTACACTGTAGCTCAGGAGGAAGCTTTCAGGGTGTCAAGGATGCATGCAGACTCAATAAAAAGGTTGTACAGGGGGGAAAAATACATGGGTTCAAATTTTTTCCAAACAAGCCATGGATACATTTCCACAAACGAGGGAAAAATTTCCCCCCTTCCCTCTATTTTTGGAGCAAACCCACTGCAATTTTTCCCAAAAGGTGAAGTACTTTGGGGGTTTTTTTACTCAAACTTACAGGGTGCCTCACTCAACAGTTAAAAATGAAGGCTACAAAAAATTTGTATTTGCGGGTTCTTCACATTTACTTGGGGTGAAACCGCACAACGCTTTTACAGCTTTTACGAGGCTTATTCGTATTTAAACTTGTATGGATGTGAAGTTTTTCACTCAACTCCCCCTGTTCTCCGGATGTTGGGGTGTTCTAATGAAACTCCAGAAACTGTATGGGGCTTTTAGGCTTCACCGTGGAGTCCCTGTATGCTGAAGTGGAGAACCACCTCTTTTTTTACACGGGGGCACATGAACCTGATTTCTACAGGACTAAAAGGGGTTTCGGATCTCCTACACCAGATTTGGGTTTTCAAACCCCCGAGGATAGCCGACCTATGGGAGAGAAGAGGGAATCTTGTGAAAAACTTAATTTAAATCTCACAAGGGTTTTGGCTGTTTTGGAAACCCCCCAAATTCCCCCTTGGACTAATCAAAATCGAGCTGGTTGGGCGGAATGGGAAAGGGGGGAGATCTAAGCAGAAGTCAGAGAGAGATTTTTCAGCACATTTCAAAATACCAAGGATTTGGGCGCAATATATACGAGGTTCGAAATCTGAAAATGGTGTGGGCTTTTTCAGCAGTGAGAGAAAGGAAGACTGCATCTGGGAGTCTTTTCTAGCAGCCTCGAATTCACGAGAGTTTCAGCCCTCCTTGCAGCAGTTAAGTGACTAGAGATTTATGAACATTTATTTGGGGTATATTGTACTCTCGGTGCCGCAACAATCAAGAGGTTAAACTCATCACTCCAATAGTGGGGGGGTTTTAAAATTGGTTCACTGAGCAAACGTAAAAAGAAATCTGTGTTGGGGCCAGGCATGTTGGTGTCATGGGGAAAGGGCAAGCTGATCAAAAGGCCCAAGGGAGCGCCCCCGCCGTGATCTGTTTTCCTCCCACACACCCACTGAAACCAGCACAGGGTTGTCTACGCGATAAAGGAAGGGGGCAAGGAGGCATATCCCAAAATAAAATGCGAAGATTAGAGATGACTGGGATGGGGGATAGCATCCATCCCAACCCAAAAGTGGGAAATTTCATTAAAAGGTAAGAAACGGGCACACAAGACGATCATGGGGCCCATGATGTAAAAAACAAGCAATTTTTGAGGATGCAAAAGCCTTAACAATCGAATGTAGTGGAAAGATGTCAACATCTCGACCCAAAAAAAGTATGTACTTTTTCCCCCATATACACTGAAGATGTATTGGGGGAGGGTTTGACATAGAGGGTTTATTGTTTCCTAGGGAGATAATATTTTTTAAAAAAATTTAATTATGCATAAGTTTATGCAATAATTTTATACCTTAGATATAATTTTATACTTTTTTTTTTTTTATTATTATTTATAAGTTCATTGATAGATTTTTAAAATTTTTAAAAAATTTAATATTTCATTTAACAAAAGGGATTCCCCCCTAATGCCTAGCTGTTACCGGAGATAATTTTTAAAAAATCAAACAATCAATCCCGAAAACAAGGTCCCCGTCAAAACCCCAAGGCTTCGACAAAGCCTAAAAATGGGGGGGATTGGAAGCCAGCGCAAAAACCCGGGTGTCGACGGGGGTTCGCGAGATCGGGGATGATCATATGCCCAAAGATCAGGCCACCCTTTGTTTTTCCCCAGGAAACAAAGGAGCTAAAAAATGGAGGAAAGTGAGCCTCTCCCACTGAATCCCCAGGAAAAGGGGTTAAAAATGGTGTATTTGGGTCTTTAGTTATACAAAGTGGAGGTGATGCACACACCCACGGTCGTGGAGGTTCCGATTGTCGAAGGGGAAGCTCCAACCAGGCAATCCTGGGAAACCCTGAAAGGGAGCCCAAATCACATTGTTTTGGGGAACTGGGGTACCTATCACTTACGAACTTTGTGCCTGAACCACTGGGTGTTTCAAGTGCCAGAAGTACGGACACCACCAGGCTAACTGCACAGCCAAGCAAAATGTGGTGTCTGTAGCAAGGGGACACAACACCGAGGGTGCATAAGGCTTTTTAAAAAGATAAGAAGGGGCCAAAAGCCAAAAAAGTCCCAACTGTGCCCAAAAGGGATCACGCCCGGGGCCGGCTTCTCGTCAGGGAAAAAGGCGGCCCCCAAACGGCAAGGTTTCTAAAAAGCAACCGACTTTTTTCCTGCCCCCCAGGCCCTACGTCTGGGGGAGGAACAAAAGCGAAAAGGCTTCCGAATCCTAAGAGGAAAGGGAAATTCCCCCCCCGCCGAAACCGGAATCTCCGACAAACAGGGTTCCCCAAATAAAAAAAAGTCAGAGGAACCCCCAGGAAAAAAGGTTCCAACAGCACCCCAGGTCCCCCTCAGATCCAGAAGACTGTTCTTCGACGAGGGGTACATGTCATCTCTGCTGTAGTCACAGCATTGGGAAATCCTTGTCCGGACCAAAGGGAAAGGGGGATAGGGCAGTCGAGTCGCCATGACGACATTAAAACAGACTGTCGCAAGCATAAAGGGAAGGAAGATGGAGAGAGCCATATCAGCCCAATCCTTTCCCTCACCCCAGGTCGAGACTCCGCTCCCCACTTCAACCCAGGCTATGCCCTCAAAGGCAGAGCCTAGCCAGGCTGATTCAGTGCCACAAGCCGAATCAGAAGCTGAGCCTGCCCAGGCAAGGCCAGCCAATGCACAGATACAGCCTGGCCAGAGAAAAAGCCAAACACGTCAAGTCAGAGCTACCAAAGGCTCTCCACCCCCCAGTGGACCCAGGGATAGCCTGACAGCCGAAGGAGACCCCTCAAGCAGTGAGAATCTCACGATGGAGTTGTCAGACTCTGACTGTCAATCCGAATACGACGATGTCTCTGATGTAACTATCAATTAGTAACATGGCACGCAATCTAAGTATTCTGCAGTGGAACATCTGTGGCTTCTCCTCAAGGAGTGCCATCATCCTCCACGCAATAGTGCGATCAAGGAGCATTGACATCGTCATGCTCCAGGAGACACTATCAGCGGAAGCTGTTCGCTTCTCCGGGTATCACGTCTACGCGCTGCCCCTTCCGATGGAAAAGAGCCCTGATCACCTGGTCAAAACCCAACAATTCCCGCTCCGAAATAGCCGTGCACCGCACTGTGGAGAAGATGTTGAACTTTTGCCCGAGATTCAGCTGGCGGGGGGCCCCTAAAATTGTAAAAGTGTACCCCGGCCAACTGTAGTATTAGACATCAGCCAGGTATGGCTTCCGCGCACACCCCGGGGATCATGGGGGGAGATTTAAATGCCACCCCCCCATCCGGTCCTGCGGGGCACGGATACATAGCCAAGGGCCGAGACTTTCCCCCGAATCGTCTCCTCTCACCCAGGACCCAACTATGGGATGTGGAAAATTCTATTTTTTTGGGGAGGTTTTTTTTGTGGGGGGAATAAATCTATTTTGTTGCCAGGGGCCCACGTGGCGGGTTTTACCCCGGGTCCCAAGTCCCAAATAAGAACCCCCGCTCAGGAGGGGGGGGGCACATTTTATATCGACCTCTTTTGCCCAGGAGTTGTGACAGCGCTTGACGTGTAAGGTCACTCCGCCTTGCCTCCGGGCGGGGTGCCCCGAAAACCGGGCGAACCCTCTAGGCAAAGGGTTGTAGAAGTCGCCAGCTTGTTTCTCACACCTTACGTGTGTTGGGGGGAAAGTCAAGTCGCTCCTTGCGGACGTAGGACGTCTCCCCAGCTATTTATTCGTATCTTGAAAGAATCCCACCAAAAAAAAAAAAGAGAAATATTTAGAACCCAAACATAAAACCGCAAATTCATAAATAACCGGCTAGTGGGGATACACCCTTCTTCCTGTGCTGTCTGTTTCATCGCCCTTAGTGCATGACTGTTCCCGATTATATTGCCAGTGACCGAACGAGAAGGAGAACTGCAAGTTCGGTCGCCTTAGAGCTTGAGAAAGGACGTCATCGAAGATGCCATAGCTGGAGGGCCAAGATTCGTCAGAAAGGTGTTTACCGTCCCAGGTAGGGACTCTTGCCTCCACTCCCCAGGCAGCCCAACCAGCAACCTTTGCCGCAGGTATCAGTGCCCAGGATCGGAACATAGCGACGCCTCCCCGGCAACCCATGCAATCCAGAAAACTCCAGGAAACTCGTAGCACAGGTACCCACCCCCCAGGGGACCCGGCGTAGATCCGGATGAAGTCGAAGGGGACCTCAGAAGGGCCTGAGAGATCTCATAGAAGTTGGACGGGACGCCGCGCAATCCTAGGACGATGTACGAGTAGGTCTAATTGAAATTCCGAAGTAAAAAGGGGGTATTCTGGTGGAAACACTTTGGCTTACTCAAGGAGGACATACCCCAAAGGGACAAGGTGGGGCGACAAGAGCATTGACACGTCATGGCTCCAGGAGACCAAAACAGACGAAGCCAAGTTTAGGTACCTTGAAGCGCCTCGAGGGCGAGGCGTGAGTATGGTCGAAGCAATTCCCTCGTGGCATAATGCCATTCTGTGAGGATGGTGGTAATTCTTTGTCGGATTCCAGTGGCCAGGGTCCCTGAAATTCTAAATTGAACACCGGGCCACATGCGGGGTACATTTAGATCAGCCGGTTGTGCTCCGGAGACGTGACCAGCGGACCGTCAATGCACACCTCCCCCTGCTCCTGCGGGGCCGGTGCGCTCGACACATAGCAAGCGTGTTGAGCGTTTTCCCCTGAGTGTCGCTTCCTCCTCAGCACTGTCAGAGACGCAAGCGTTATACAACGAGTCAGAGAGGGTCCTAGACCTCACCCTGGCCACTGCAAACTCTGGTGGAGAGGATTGGCTGCGTGTCGATGAGACCGTCACTAGTGACCATTATGGCACTATAACTACCCTCATGGATAGTGGCCCAGCCGAAATACCACGACCGAATCCAAGATGGAAAACAGACAAGGCCAACTGGCAGGCGTTCCAGAACGCCTTGGCCCGCTGTCTGAGAAGCAATGAACCCACACAAAGCGAAAATGTGGAAGTGCTACAAGCCAGACTTGTAAATGCCATTGATGAGGCAGCCTCACTGACCATACCCAAAACTCGGCCTGGGTCTAGGAGTCACAAGTGACGAGATTAGGGAGGTCAACCACAGGGTAAATATGTGCTGAAAACATTTCCGAAGGCAAAGAACCCCGACAACCTAGCCCTCCTAAGGGAGGCTGTCAGGGATGCCAAGGAAACTGCCAGCAGAGTGAGGCAGGAAAAGTGGCTGGAATGGTGTGAGTCCTTCGATCACCATACCACCCTCTCAGAGCTATGGCAACGGGTCAAGCGAGCCACCAGCCGCTCACCCCGAGATGCACACACCAGACCCCCAGTCAGAGGCCAACAGATGGCCGAGTTCTCTGCGAGAACGAGTAGCAACAGCCTGCCAGCCGAACTGAGGGCAAGACAAAAAACGCCTACAACCAGACAGACTTGCTCAATCAGAAAAAAGGGCACCCGAACCCGAT
>NW_023658590.1:15000-23596 GCF_015228065.2 Penaeus monodon | reverse complement strand
GGTTATTTTTCCCCACGTTTTTTGGGCTGGGTACGAGGAGAGGTCTTTTAATCGGCTAGGAACATAGGGGGCCCATTCAGCCCCCGGGGGGGACTCCGCCCGTGGGGGGCAGAAGGTGGAGACTTGCCCCCTGCACGCGCACGGCCTTTTGCTTTTGGAGAGAAAGTCGCCAGGGGGGGATGGGCACTCCCTGATGCCGTGGAAGCTCCTTTTTGAGATGACCGTATGTGGTCCCTAGGTCGAAAGTTTTCTTAAAATCTACAAAGAGCTGGTGACGGGGGATTTGCGTTGTCAGGTGGGAGTGGCGAAGTCGAAGTAAGGGGGGGTACTGCGACCTTGGGGCAAAAGGGCACTGAAGCCTCTGCTGCTCATGGTGTGTGTGTGTTGTTGTGTGTTGTGTTTTGTATGTGTTGCTTTAAAATACACACACAAACAACACACACACACACACACCACACAACACACACACACCACACACACACACACAATATATATATATATATATATATATATATATATATATATATATATATATATATATATATATATATATATAATCATATATATATATATAGATTAATTGTTACTATATCTTTCACCACAAAACTGCCTCATTATTTTTATATCTATCTATATATTCATATTTCCACTATCGTCTTCAGTAACAAAAGGAATCATACTTAACCCATTTTTTTTATCTACATTTAAAAACTTTATGGACTTTATCTGGTTACATATTATGTAATTGTTGGAGGCAACGTGGAATAGCAGGAAACAAGAAAGGTTGAAAAGCGAAGGACGGGAGTGAAAGGCTTGCATGGTTTATGTCCTTGTTTTTGCTACTGCATCCCGATCTATTTATATAAGGCGCGTTCATTAATGTAAAATATATATGTTAAGGTATTCATAAAATAATGTTAGTTGTAAGTAGCATTTCCGGGAAAGTAAAAAAGAAAATAATAATACGTTTTAAAACGACAGTCGTTATGGACCTTAAAAAGGGAAATAAAATGATTAATGGTATGAAAAAAAAATCTGTTCAAAAAAGGAAAGAAGATTTAGAATTGAAACAAAAACTGTATCACAAGAAAACCCTTGGCAGTCCAAAACTTCCATGTATACCTCCGCAGACCAGTACATTTCTTTCTTTATAAAAACATCATAAACAAAGTTTATCCTGTCTGTCTCCGTTTCTCATGATGTTTGCACCTAGGAAAACAAAACAAAGAAGCGCACAAAAAAACTTATACCTTTTACCGTAATATATTCCGTAAAACGATGGAAGGAAGAAAAAGAAAATTTCCTGCGTTATCAAGCGCAAGGAATGCAGTAACCGAGACGTTCATCGTGTTTTACGAACGAGAAAAAGGTCTTCTTTGTCGCCCTGGACTTGTTTTGCTGGACCTCTTTTCGTGTGAGCCGACTGGCGTTAATAACGAGGGGACGAAAAGAGCTTACTCTTTATGAGATTTACCGTGAATTGCAAGTCTGCAAAATAAAATAAACACACACTTACACACACACACACCACACCACACACAAACCCACACCACCACACACACACACCACAAACCACAGACAACAACACACACACACACACACACACACAAAACAAACATAGACGCACACACACACATACACGTGCGCAGCATCATCATAATCATCATTATTGTCATCATCTTCGTCAAACGTTGTCATCACATCTTCGTCAACGCTGTCATCATCATCACTGTCATCATTTTCATCAGTATAAATTATTGTAATCATTATCATCACATTTTATTTGTTTTCCAATTCCATATTTCCAGAATTTCAGGCAGAGGACCTCATTGTATGGCTGGGTTTCTATGGATACGTGGAATACTGAAAAGATTTTTTAAAAGAAATAACCTATTTATTTTTCACATAATATGTATTATCAAAAATCCTCGATTCCGTACAGTTGTAAATACTGGTCCCCCCCACCAAAATAATAAAACCATCACAGCTATCACGCTTTACAGGTTAACAAAGCTTCGAGATGTAAAAGATCCAGACTGAAATTACATTATATTCACTCTTAAAATTGCTATTATTTTCTACATGGTCGTCTCTCTCCCTTGAAACGAGTGTGTGAGTCTGCGTAATAACCAGAGAAATAGGCAAAGCGACAGTATGTTCAGCGACTAAATCCGCGTAATGCGCTTTCATGTGATTTCGGCCTCGTATTGGTGAATATGTTCGAGGGAGGGTTGTAAATGAATTGTGTGTGTGTGTATGTGTGTGTGTGTGTGTGTGTGTGTGTGTGTGTGTGTGTGTGTGTGTGTGTGTGTGTGTGTGTGTGTGTGTGTGTGTGTGTGTTTCTGCAATAGGGATGATTTTGAATTCACCTCATTAAAAAGCGAGAGAGAGAGAGAGAGAGAGAGAAAGAAGGAAAGAGAGATGGGAGAGCAGAAACGAAGTGAAGGAAAAGGGGATTGAGAATTTAAAAAAAAGGATTGGGGAGAAATGATATACATAAAAAGAGAATTTAAACAGATGAAAACACAGTAATATCTGTCAGTGAAGAAAATCTCTAGTTATTTGGGAATATTTTGCATGTTTTTAAAAATTTCTCCCTTAAAACTTCTTTCATCTTTCATGTTTTATTATATGTCCACAGAAATTTGGCAAGACATCTATTCCCTTCTTTACCAAAGAAAGTTCTTGGCCAACTATGTCGTAAATTTCAGCCAGTTTAGCCTTTACCTTTTTAGTGCATATCTATCTTGGCCACATGTAAGGGAGAAGAAAAAGGTGAAGATGACTTAATGGTGTGGAGGGAATGTCCGAATTATGGTGATGCTAATGGTAATAATGATTATAATAACGGCAATGCTTATAATAAAAATACGGATGAAGATGATGGTGAAAGTAAAATGATGATATATGATAGTAAAACTAATAGCAAATCAGCAATAATGATATCAATAGTAATCAAGCAATAGCTGTATAGTCAATATATACTAAAATGGCAAAGGATGACAATGGGAATACATTAATGATTACAGGATCGGCAGCAATGATGGTCATGAGCAACAATGACGATGACAGTAATGATAAAATAATAATAATAATAATAATAATAATAATAATAATAATAATAATAATAATAATAATAATAATAATAATAATAATAATAATAATAATAATAATAATAATAATAATGATAATAACAAAGGTAATGTTCATAATGGAAGTAGGAGTAATAGTGATTGAATAATTCTAATAATGATAAATAATAATTATGATGGCAGTCACATTACCTTCTTATGATGAGGATCTTCGTATGTATCAGTCGTAATGGCATACTTAACTAAACTTTGATATTGCGATAATAGAATATGGAGTGCAATGGATTCTCGAGATAGGATATGCACCTCCTGCTCATAACTGAGGAGTAATGGCTACGTGTTACCAGCCACTGGGGTTTTAGCACGAAGATGATTATGCATGTGAAGAGCAGCCGTGGGTCGTGTTCTTCTCTTTGCGCGGCAGAGAAAGCATATCGATAAGGATTGCGAGATGGGAACCCTTGGTAGAAAAAAGAGAATCTGTCCTCGTAATGCATAAGCAAAGTGAATGTGTATGTCATGCTATTTATTCATAAGGACAAAATAAGTAATTAATAGATTGATGAACGAATACATTTGAATTTCTAAATCCTGATATTGGGATCAAAGCGCACAAACTATAAAATAATAATACAACAAATATGGCTGATGCTTCCGTGACATCCTTTGCGATCTGTCGGATGTCATAAATATAGAGCGATATATCAGGAACTGTAATCATAGTGACAAGGGGTACATACCCTACTTTTATTGCTCACTGCAATCGTCAGTAAATTTTAGTTTCATGTATGTTATTCAAAATGTGATTGCGTAGTGTTATGATTTGTTATATTTCTACAGATGCTAACGAAATACGTTTCTCGTAAATGGAAATGAATATGGATATGCTTCCACACTTTGATCAGTTTCCACATCATCCATCATGAGTGCACTCATGATGAAATGACGATAAAATGATTTAACATATACACCCGATGACTTGGTAATCTATATATATAAGATCGAGTCACTTCCCCTCTAAATCTGATAAGAGTCAGCACAGGAAAAGGAGCAACGAATGACGTCATATGCTTTATTTTAAGTTACTGATTTATTAATTTACTTATTTATCATTACGTTCATTACTTTTGCTTTTGCGTAATAAAACACACTCCTCAGAGAAAAGGAAGAACAAAGACCAAGAAGAAGGTAATTGGCATGGTTTTAAGTATGGAGATTTTTTTTATGATAACGACAAAAATCGTCCAGATCATAGTTTCACATTTACTTTTTGAGACTGAACTATCATCCAGTAGCATGTTCATGCCGAGAAAATTAACTGTGAGAATTTTTTTTAAACATAAATTGGCCTTGGGCTAATTGCAATATATTGTCATATCGATATCTTCGAAATTTCCTTTTAGCAAATATAGTAAACAAACACGTACTTGAATCAGTGAACACACTACTTACAGTGTATTCATGTCATTGGGTGATTGTATGATCAAATACTAGATATAAAAAACTTTTTCAAATGTTAAAAACTACGCTGGTAAATCACATCAAAATAAACATTGCAAAATAATCCTTTATTCGTATTGACCTTACAAATAATAACATATGATATTCACAAACGGTGATTTCAATAATTCATAATAAAATGTATATATGTATACAAACATATATATACATGTGTGTATATTTTTTTCTTTTTTAGAGTCCGTGCTACTGTGTACATTAGACAAAATTTCGCATTTATAATGTAACAGGGTCTTCTGTAGTTGCTGTTATCCCTTAATATGGGAAGAAGTTGAGGGAAATATAACGTAAAATAGAGAAAACAATTAACGATGGTATGCAATATCTGTTTTTTATTTAGCTTAGTCCTTTTTGTGGTTTGCAACCTATGTCCATTGTGGCTAAAATTAGGTGCTACGTGTCGGAGAAAATGATATTAGAAAAACTGATATATCTTCTATTTAGCTATAACAACTGTCAGAATATCTGTTTGATGTGAATACTCTATGATAATATACATCCTGGCATTTATCTATTTTTTCCCAAGGAGAAGCACTGCAGACTAGCATTAAACAAAGAAATAATAGAATTTTGTTTTATTGAATGAAACTGGTCACTCTGTTAACATGAGAAGCCCGAAGTGATAAAAAATGCAATAATCTGTCACGTTTCGGAATAATCGCTGTCTTTCCAGAAGCCGGATATTTGCATATCTTTTCTAGGGCGAGGGGAAAGATGATTTATACACCTTTCTTTAGAAATATTGCCACCAAACTGTTGTCTTCCGCATTTGCAATTTACGTCCATTTTTCATGAATATATTTTTTCTATAAAAGCCATGTTTTCCACTCGTAAAGGCAAAAAAAGGTTCCTAGGGTTTGAGTTATCGATCCCTCCTTGCTTCAAGAAAAAATGCATACCAAAGGCATCTTGGTTTACCACGTTCAGACAATATCGTTAGGTCTGTAACACTTGTTCGATCATATCAAATATCAGTCCTCACATGGGCCCATGCACACGTAGGCCTATGGTTAATGGATGAATAAGTAACAGGGGGATGGGAATAGGAGAAGGAGGGAGTGGTGTTGGTGGGTTGAGGGTGGAGGATATGGCAGGCATCACCTTTTTGTGCCAGCAGCATGTTACTATTTTGGGTGTTGTGTGTCTATTTTGGGAAAAAATAGGGTAATTTTTAAAGAGTTTAAGAAAATAGTAAGATAATAAAAATATATATATATATATATATATATATATATATATATATTATATATATAAGAGAGAGAGAGAGAGAGAAGAGAGAGAGAGAGAGAGAGAGAGAGAGAGAGAGAGAGAGAAAGAGAGAGAGAGAGAGAGAGAGAGAGAGAGAGAGAGAGAGAGAGAGAGGGGAGAAAGAGAGAGAGAGATAGAGAGAGGAGAAGAGAGAGAGAGAGAGAGGAGAGAGAGAGAGGAGAGAGAGAACAATTTTTTTATTATATTATGGGGAGAAAATTAATTCATAAGCGCTAAAGAGGTTTCGTTTCATTTATATATTTTCACATTCAACTTAGAATGTAAATATGAAGAGAATAAATATGTTTTGTTTATTTATTTTGTTGAATGTTCACACACTTTCTTTAACCTTTATTCCTGGTTTTAATTATAGTTCCTTTTGTTTTTTTTTTGGGATAGTTTTATTAAAACATTTATCAAAACTTTTTTTTAATAAAAAATTAGGAAAAAAAACAAGGGGGAAACTTTTTAAATTAATTTTTTTATTGTAACGAAAAAATTCCCGTAAATTTTTAAATTTTAGTTTCATATGTTTTCCAAAAATTAAATTGGTTTTTTTTAAAATTTGGTTTGGGTTTATATTTTAAAAATCTTCGAAATTTTTTTTAGAAATATAGTCCCACTTAAACTTTTAACACATCTCATGATTCATTCAGGGGTATTGAGTTTAAAATGATTAAAAAACTTTTTCAAAATTTAAAAAACCCCCTGGTAAACACACAAAAAAAACATTAAAATAATCCTTTTTTATTCGTTTGACTTAAAAATTCTTGTTTCAAAACTTTTCTTTTAAAAAAAATTTAAAAGGGAAAAAAACAAATTAAGTGTTATATTTTTTTTTTTAGAGTCCGTCTATTTACATTAGAAAAATTTCGCATTTATAAAATTAACGGGTTTTTCTTAGTTGGTTATCCCTAATGGGGGGAAAATAGGGAAATTAACTAAAATAAGAAAACAAACGATGGTATGCAATATCGTTTTTTATTTGTTGTCCTTTTTTTTTTCAAATTTTCCTTGTGGAAAAATTATCCTTGCAAAAAAATGATATTAAAAAAAATATATATTTCTATTTCATAATTCAAATATTTTATGTAATACCTTAAAATAACTGGTTTATTTTTTTCCCCAAAGAAGCCTGCAGGTACATTAAACAAAGAAAAATAATAAATTTTGTTTTTTTTTAAAGAAATGGCATCTTTTAAATGAAAAAACCCAATTAAAAAATGCAAAAATCTGTTTTTAAAAACCCTTTTGTTTTCCAAAGCCCATTTTGCTATTTTTCTAGGCGGGGGAAAATGATTTAAACTTTTTTTTAAAAAATTTCCCAAAAACTGTTGTCTGTTTAAAATTTACCCCATTTTTAATGGTTTTATATTTTTTCAAAAACCATGCCACTGTAAAGGAAAAAAAGGGGTTTTGTTTTTATCGTCCCCCCTTGTTCAAAAAAATGATACAAAGGCACTTGGTTTCCCCTTTTCAGACAAATATTTTTTAGGGGGTAAATTGTTTTTATATATCAAAAAAGCCCAAGGGGCCCTTTGCAACGTCCCTTTTTTGAATAATAAACAGGGGGGGGGAAAGGAAAGGAGGAGTTTTGGGGGGGGGTGGAGGGATATCAGGCACCCCTTTTTTCCAGCAGCATGTCCTTTTCTTTACAAAGGGATGGTGGTGTTTTTTTTTTAAAAAAATAGAAAAGATGAAAGAGAAGAAAAGTTTTTTATAATTTTATATTTTTAATATTATAAATTTTTTTTTAAAAAAAGAAGGAAAGAAGGAAGAAAAAAAAAAAATTTAGGGATAAAAAAAAAAATAAAAGGGAGGAGGGGGAGGAGAAAAGGGGGAGAGAGGAGAAAAGGAGAGAGAGAGGGAGGGGAAAGGGAGAGGAAGAGGAGAAAAGAGGGAGAGAAGAGAGGAAGAAAAAGAGGAAAATAGAGAGAGGAGGAGAAAAAGGGAGAGGGGAGAGAGAGAGGGAAAGAGAGAGAAAGAAGAGAGAGGAGGGGAAAGAGAGAGAGAGGGAGAAGGGGAAGGAGAGAGAGAGAGAGTAGGAGAGAGAGAGAAGAAAAATTTTTTTTTTATTAAATTATGGGAGAAAAAATTAAATTCATAAGCCTAAAGAGGTTTGTTTTTTTTAAAATTTTTCACTTTCAACTTAAAATTAAATATGAAGGAAAAATTATGTTTTGTTTGTTTTTTTTTTGGGAATGTTCACAACACTTTTTTTCCTTTATCTCCTTGGGTAATATTAAATTTATAGTCAAAATTTCAAAAAATGTGTGTGTTTTGAAATTTTTTAATATATCATACGGTGTGTGTGTGTGGGTGTGTTGTGGTTTGGGGGTGTGGGGGGTTGTGGGGTGCGTGGGGGTTGTTGTTTCTGTGTGTATATATAAATTGATTTCTTGCTCTCTCTTTTCTTCTCTCTCTTCTCCCCCTTCTCTCTCTCTCTCTCTCTCTCTCTCTCTCTCTCTCTCCTCTTTTCTGATTATTTTTACATACGTCACCACACCCACACACACCACACACACACACACAATATATAAAATAAGATAAATATATAATATATATTAATATATATTACTTATATATATATATTTACTATATAGTATACATAATATATTATATTCAATATATTATAATATATATATATTATATATATTATTTATAATATACAATATATATATATATATAAAATAATATATATATATTACACACATATATGTATATTTATCATATACTAT
>NW_023658590.1:0-10000 GCF_015228065.2 Penaeus monodon | reverse complement strand
TGTATATATATATTATATATAATATATATATATATATATATATATAATAGATATATATATTATATATATAATTTAAAATATAGTATTAATATTTATATATATTATATATATATATGATATATATTATTTTATATATTTTATGTATTTATATTATATTTATAAAATATATTATATTATTTTGTGTGGTATAAATACATATATTTAATTTTAATCTATATCTATGTGTATAATATACATTATATACCAGCATATACATATATTTCATACATATAAAAAAGAAATAACTTATTATATAGAAATGTATATATCATATATATGTATATAATATATATATAATATATATATATATTTATCATATATATTATATTATATTAATTATATACATCTATATGTATGCCTATAGTCATATAATCTTTCATACATACATACATGGGATATTTTCTCGCAAAAACCTTCTAATAAGACAATTATATCCACTACTACTCCGCCCCCATTGTGAAATAGATCTGGGGTTATGATTGGCTTCACCTCAGACCACTGTGGATCTACAGCCTTTAGCTGAGGTTCCCTATATACCAATTCATGCATGAAACATAAAAATTCGAGGACTTTCTGTTAACCTCAAAGAAGGGGGTAGAACATTCAAAAAAAAGCACCTCTTATTTCTCATTTACTGCCAGTACATTTCCCAGGCGATCGGAGTTCTTTGACAGTACATAAATCGCCAGCACACTCCGGTGAAAACCTACCTGACATATAGACAAGAGCAACCCGCAACACCCCGACAGTTTGTGTATGCAACTCTGCAGAGTGCTTAAAGGGTATTTTTGTGGAACGGACGTGGGTTCAACACCCAGTCAGAGAAATCGAGCTGATACCACCAGCTCGATGTTCACACAGACTTCAAAGCTGGCGGTATATTGGTGAAACTGAAAATCTACCAAACTTAAGGAAACAGAAATAATCAATGGAGGATTGAACAAACACGACAAATTTTTATGGAAGCTGCAAACATCGCGAGGGGAAAATTCAACAACGAACAAAGGGCAAACGAGTGGAGGTCACGTCTCAGTGGATTTGTCAGCTCATGTTGATATATATACACATTTATTGCTCGGTTTAATTTCACATGTGTATTGCGAAGTTTTAAATCTCTTCATAACATCTTCTATATTTTTCTATCTGTATATTACTATCTATCTATCCATTTATCTATTTATCTATCTGTTTTTTATCTATCTATTATTTATCAAACTACCTATCTATTTATCTGTCTGTCTTGTCTATCTATCTATTATTGTCTATTGTCTTTTCTGTACCTTTATTTAAAAAAAATTCTTACATCCATACATATATATTTAATGTAATATACATATACATATTTATACTACATATAAAGTATCTAATCATATATTTATTATTCATATAATATACATTATATATACTGTATATATGCATATTTTGTATGCATAATTATAAATAATATATTATATAATATATATATATATATTATATATTTTTATATATAATATATAATATATATTTAAAATATATATATTATATGTATATGTGATATATTTTATTTTTATTATATATATATAATTATATTATATATTAATATATTAATATATGCTATGACATAATGTGTGTAATATACTACAAAACCCCACACACACATACACACATACACACACACACACCCCACACACACACCACACACCCACACACAACCACACACACACATTATATATATTTTTTATATATTAATATATATATATAATATATATATAATATATATATATATTTACATATATATACTTATACAATTTATATATATAACTTAATGTATTATATAATATATTTTAGAAAATATATAAAATATATATATAATTATTATAGTATATATATATATAATATTATATATATATATATATATTAAAATTATATATATATATAATATATATTTATATGTATTATGTATGGATGTAGTCAATTCTGGTCCAAGCCCGGATAAATAGAGGGAATGATTTACTAAAAGGTACACGGCACTCTCCGTGGAAAGGAACTGGGGACCCTACACGTATTACTCAAGAGCATCACAACATGAAACTACAATTAGTCCATGCTGTGACCACGGCGGCTCAGACATGAAAATACCTTAAAAGAAGATGTATGGATGTATGGATGTTAAACATACATATATATATATATACTATATATATATTATAAAATTATATATATATATAATATATATATATATTTATATTGTATATATATATTATTATTATTTATTTATATTATATTTTTATATATATATATATATATATATTTATTTAAAATTATTTATTCTATTTATTTAATATATATATAATTATATTATATTTTATTTATATTATTATATATGTTGTGTATATCTATTTTTTTTATTAAATTTTATATATATATTATATATTATAAAGTGTGTGGGGGTTTTGGGGTGTTGTTGTGTGTGGTGTTTTGTGGTGTGTGTGTGTTGTGTGTGTGTGGTGTAAAAATACACATACACGTAGGTATAATGTGTGTGCGTGTTATGAAAGGGAGTTATAATAAGACAATAAAGAACATAATATAAAGAAGAAGTAATCTTGGTCTTCCTTTTTTTCCTCTCCTCCTGGGCGCCTCTTTGTGACGTATTAGTGTAGGGATTCTCATCACTTTCTTTGAAGAAAAAATTTAAAAATTTTTTCTCCTTTTCGAAAAATTCCTGCAGAAATTATTCCTGATTGTAAAAATGCTGGAGTTGAAGAACTGCGTTTCCTTAACGAGAACCCGTACGTTACTTCAAAATTGAATTTCTAAACTCATTTTATTCGAAAAGTAATTCCCTTTGTGTACACTACGCTTTTATCTTCGGGTTTAAATGCTTTTTTTTCTCTCCTTCCCCTTTTTTTTTGCCCGGGTTATGACGATGAACGCGAGATGGAAAAAGGATTAAATGCAGTACTTGGAAAAATAAGTGAAAAAGTTCACAGATTCTTGTTCATTTCTACATGATGGCTGAAAAATGAATTTCAGACAGATGTAAATTTTAGCTTTAATATTTAATGTGAAAGTTGACGGGGATAATGATGGTTTATTGGCATTCATGATAAAAATGATAATATGATAGGATAATGATAATGATAATGATCAAATAGTACCATAATAACAATGAAAATGATAATTATTAATAATAAGGATAATAGTAATAAAAATAATAATTAATAATAATATAATAATAATAATACTAATAATAATAATAATAATAATAATATAAATAATTCAACAACAACAACAACAAAATAATAACAATCATAAAGATAATACTAATAATAGTAATAAGGAATAATGTAATGCTAATAATAATGATAATGATAATAATAAATAATGTAATAATAATAATAAAACAATAATATAATAAAATAAAATAATAATATAATAATAATAAAATCAACATTTTGATAATATAGAAAAAATAATCATATATAATAATGTTGACAATAAAAAATTTTTAATAAAAAATAATTGTACTGGTAATAATATAACATAGTTGCACTGATAATAATGATAATTAATAATGACAACGATGATAATCTTAATAATAATAATAATAATACATATAAATATACAATATATAAAAAAATTAATAATAAAAATGATAATAATATATAAAAATAATAAATATAATAATAATAATAACAATATAATACAATATAATAATATAATAATAATTTCATAATAAAAATAATTATAATAATAACAATAATAATCTAATGAAATATAATAATCTTGTAGTAAAATAATAATATAATGAAAATATAATATAACAACAAAAACAACACAAGAACAAATGCAACACAACTAAAAAACAAGAAAACAATAAAACAACACAACAATAGCAACAACAACAGCAACAGAACAAAAACAACAACAACAACCCAAAAACAAACAAAAATAATAATAATTAATATAATAATAACAAAATTTGTAAAATTTGTATAAAATATAATAATAATAAGGAATTAGATCAGGAAGAAACCTATAAAATCTAGGGGTAACGAAGGAAATGGGAACAACAAAAACGTTACAGGGAAAGCATCCGAAGAGAAAGGTCAATCTGAAAACAATTAAAATCAAGAAAAACTAAAAGCAATCAAAACTTTGCAATTTCCTGTGGTTACATATAGTTTTAATGTTAAGATGGAACTTAAGTGAACTCAAAAAATTGACACCAAATTAGGAAGCAACTGAATGAACAAATTATCACCTAAATCAGACGTAAAACGTCTGTACGTCCCTAGAAGTAAAGGAGTAGGGGGTGATGCAGTTGGAATTATGTTACAAAACAACAAAGATGATCTCTTGCAATACTAAGATCTTCAATTATTAGAGTACATAAACTCCAAAAGTCACACTCAATAGTAAAGGAATCAAAATTTTCTCAGGAATTAGTTATTTAAGCGAAAGCATCGAACACATGTTGCCAACATTGGCACTGAACATAAAAAAAAAAAAGCAAAGAAGACGGACAAGAAAAACTTGATCTGGTGCATAAAAAGCCTCTCACGAAGTTTGCAAACTCGAAGCAAACACACTGATGTAGAGAAACTGTGACCCATTTTGTTAGAAGCTCTGGACTTGAAGGGGAAAAGAGGGTTTTATTCTTGCAGCCAAAAATCAAAGTTGTTTACCCGAAACTAATCAAGTAACATCTTGCACAATGGCACAGCCCAAAGGTAGGTTTGTGAAACAGGTTGAGGGCAATTGATCACCTTGTATTGTTTGCTCAAAATTTTAAAAACCAATGAGTACAAAATCGACACTACAGAGTGGGCAAGAACTGCATGGAAGTTGCAAAAACTTTTCTATCGGAATGCAGATAAGTGGTACAAAAACCATCCAAAAACAGTTATGAAGGCAAAAATGCTATTTAAACTTGTGGGAAAATTTCCCAATTTTACACAGGGTCGTACTTACAAGCAAATTGTCAGATATTGTCTCAAGGACAAAAAAAACAACACTTGCCTGTTTATGATATGAGCATCCTTCAGATAGAAACGCCCAAAAGAAAGTGTTTTTAAAAGATATCAAAGTATAAAGACCTGGAAAAAAGAGGTGGAAAAGATGAGCATTTAAATAAAAAAAAACTTTGCCTGTTGTTTATTGATCTTTTTTGGCCCTTTTGTTCTAATTGATTTGACTGGATGTTTTGATTTGTGGTTTTTCTGCATATTTTGATGTTTTTTGATTCCATTGGCCCCCCAAACTTCAATCACCCTAGGTCGCTGGTAGTGATCGGTGTTGATTTTAATAGCAGATCTAAGGAAACTTTTACATAGTAATAATAATTTAAAATATGATAATAATAATAAAATAATAACAATAATAAAAAATAATAAAAACGGTATATAGAATAATTTATGAAATAATGATGAAAAAAAAATAATAAAAAAGTAATAATAATAATAATTAATATTAATAATAATATAATAATAATTAATATAATAATATAATAATAATATAAGATATAATAATTAATATTATATGATCAGAAAAGAAAAATAATAATATTGACAATAGTACCAAATGAAACAAAAAAATAAGTAATAAAAAAAGATACAGTGACTAATAAATTTTTATAACTATTAATTATTTATATATATTATTATATTATAATATATGTAATATAATATATATATATATATAATATATAATTGCACTATATTATATATATGAGAGTGTGTTTTGTGTGGTGTGTGTGTATGTATATATTATAAAATATATATTTATTATATATATATTATATTTTAAAATTATATTATATAATATATAATAATATATATTTTAAAATAATATTATTTATAAAAAATGTATAACACAACACACACCACACCACACCACACACCACAACCCACACACACACCACAAAAACCAACATATAATTATATATAATATATTTTATAATATATATTATAATTAAAATATATTCATAATTTGTATAAAATACTATATTATTAAATTAATATGTATTTTTATATATTTCCCTATATTATATATTTTAATATTATATATATATATATTATATTCAGATAAAAAACATCGTCCAAATCGAGATACTAAAATAGAACAACGATAAGTAGGCGGCATCCAAATCCAGTTAATAGAGTTCGTTTCCCCTTGTCCCGTGCTTGGCGCGTGGTTGATTTGCTGCACTGAAAGGGAAAACAGTTGGTCGTGGGAAACAAAACCTGAGTGACTCTCTCGCCTCGCTCCTGATTTGAATTCAATCGACCGCAAACACTCTGAGACACGAGCGACTTCTGGGAATTAAAAGTCCTGCTCTGTACTGGTTGATCTCTTTTCTCTCTGCCCCTGCCATCTGTCTCGATGCAAAGTGACGAATTGGTTGGGTGGGCTTTTTAGCTGTACACTCCCTCATAAAAGACTATCGCTAAGCTTCGAGTATCTTTAATTTCATTTTTGAATCAGTAATGACTCTTCGCAATAAATAAAAACAACTTATTAACCTACAACCACAAAACACAGCACAAAAGATCCGACTAAAGTGACGCTTCTTTCGGTGAAAGCTAGATTCCCCAAAATGGAATTTTGTTATTATTAGATCTAATAATGGAATAAATACCAGCATTAATAAATACCAAAAAGCAAAATTTCAATTTCTACTCTTAGCTCAATTTTATGGGTTTAGGGTCTTGATACATGCAAATAATTGGAACATTTTCGCACCTTCATTCAAATCTGTACCAAATTTGAGGTTATGCTCTTCAACAAAAGCACCATAATAAATGATGAAGAACAAATAAATTTGAAGATAATAAATATGCTGTATGTATGATAAATGATTATTATTTTTTACTGTTTGGTTTACACCCACCCTTAAGACCAGATATCATTCGTGGAAGAGGGCCGGGAAAGCTCCTTGAAGGGAGGCTTAGAGATCAAGGGCAATGAACAAGGGTCCCGTTTGCGCCTAGTAAATAAAAATTCTGGAAGCCTAAAAAAGTGGTGAAGCTTCCAGGTTCCATGTAATTTGATAAACAATTGCTTCCACAAAATCTTTACCGGCAGTGCTTTCAAAAAATGAGATTTTTTTTTACAAATAAAAATTATATTAAATAAACAAATTACGTTGGGGGGGGCAGTAAATAATCACAATAGTAGTCGAATAAAAATCCAAGTAAACCAAAGAAGCAGCAAAATAGTAGCAGCAACAGGGAAGGGAAGCATAGTGACGAAGACGAAGAAGCGAAGCGCAGCAGTATGTAGTAGAAAAAAAGCAGTAGAAGCCGCTGAACAAAAGAAGCATATTATCATAGTTAATTAGTAGTGTAATAGTAATAGTGTAAAATTGTAGTAGTAAAATAGAAAAGAGGCAGTATTTGTAAGAGCAGTAGATACAGTAGAAAAATAATAGTAATAGAAGCGGCTCAGCAGCAGTAAGTAATAGTAGAATAGTAGTAGTAGTAGTGCATCAATAATACTGAAGCAGCAGAGTAGATATTTGAACGGGAAAAGGGACGAAGAGTAAAAAATTAAAACGCAGAAACTTAGGCAGCAAAAAAAGAAACAGATAAAATACGAAACGAAAAAGTTTCAGAGAATCAATCAAATAAAAAAACAAGGGAATAAAAATCGAAGTAAGTTATAAAAAATTAAGTAAGCACTTAAAAAACCCCTAAAAAAACGTTTTCAGGGTCTAATAAGTTGAAACTACAGTAAGAATAAATTTAAACCTATGAAACAAAAAATGCGAGAGCTAATTAATGTATCAATCTAAAGCTTAACTGGTTTTAAAAGATAAACACTGCAATAATGAAAATAATTAAAAAAGAAGAACAACAGAAAATGGGCACTGAGATAAGTAAAGTATTCCCACGAAGGGGAAAATGTGCTGCCATAAAAGGTCAAGCGCGGGTGCGACTGGAGTGAGTCGCGCTCTTCTGACTCACAGACCACGCTTTACAAGGATTTTGTGTGTGTTTGTGTGTGTGTGTGTGTGTGTGTGTGTGTGTGTGTGTGTGTGTGTTGTGTGTGTTGTGTGTGTGTTGTGTGTGGTGTTGTGTGGTGTGTGTGTGTGTGTGTGTGTGTGTGTGTGTGTGTGTGTGTGTGTGTGTGTGTGTGTGTGTGTGTGTGTGTGTGTGTGTGTGTGTGTGTTGTGTGTGTTGTGTGATAGATCGATAGATAGATAGATAAATAAAAAGATCTGTAGACAGGATACAGACAACAGACAAATGCAGCGAGAGAGAGAGATGGGAAAATAGAGAAATGTATGAAAAGGTAAAGAACGACGCTAAACATAGTAATTAGCACGAGGACCCGTCTCGCTAAAAAAAAAAAAAAAAATACAGAGAGGACACAGAGGAAAGTAAAATGAGGAGGGGGCAAGAAGCTGGCTCCATCATTTGTCAGCTGGGCGACAGGTTACCAAATTAGGAAACGGGATGAACTTGTCACCTCGATTCTGACCAGACAGTGACTTCAGCTTTATTTCTACATTCGAAAATGGAAAGTTTTCGACTGAGGAGCACACTGGTATAGATGGAAGACTGAAATTTACTCTTTACAGTGGATGACAAGGCCTTGGAGGTTGGCGTTCGGAATGGTTACCGAGGTTTGGCTGCGGACTCTACAGAAATTGCCATGGTTAAGCAGGCATATGTTTGTACGTTCAAGGCTGCAGTGACACAAAGTGATTCCATCAAATTTAAAAAACACATGAAATTATGATTATGGAAAAGGAAAATGAACTGTAATGGAAACGTCGTTTTGGCATACATTTTCACATAATGCAAAAATGAAACACGATATAAGAAAAGTATTCGAGAAATGTTCATGGAAATGTATTTAACGAAATTTTACATAGTTTTGAAAGAGAGAGGCTGAGAACAAAAGCGTTAGAAGATAACCAACCATTCTCAACTTACTAATGAGGCTCCTTTCCGGCTCGTGTCGAGAACCGAGTAAACTTTCCACCGACGCCGACAACAAAAACCCTTTCAGATTTTTATTTTCCCTTTCTTCTCCCTTTTCCTCCCTCTTGTTTCATATAGAACATAGCTACTCTAGTCTGTCCTCTCAACGAACAGCGAGTAATCGTGCACCATTCGCTGAATCTAAAGGCATTTTGATGTGAATTTCTGGTTTAAGCTACATGTGTGATGGAATGTAACCTTTAGGTACGCATTATTTTTTTTCTTTGAAGTAAAGTACTAACAAGCTTAGAATAAAATGTGATGGTACACAATATATTTCACTATACTTCCAGCTGTAAGGTACTGTACCATGTATTTATTTACATAAATTGGCCATTACAGATTGATTAAACAGACTGAACAATTATATATATATATAATATATATATATATATATATATATATATATATATATATATATATATATATATATACATATATATACACACAATATATGTATATTATATATATATAATATATATATATATAATATTATATATATATATATATACATATATACATATACACATATATATATATATATATAAATATATATATGTATACATATATATACAAATATATGTATACATGTATGCACACACACACACACACACACACACACACACACACACACACACACACACACACACACACACATACACACACACACACATATATATATATATATTATATATATATATATATATATATATATATACATAAATATTATTCTTCTACATATAGGATCACATCAAACAGATTCCCAGAATGAAATAATCAAATCCATACAAAGTTTAAGAGAAATGTCCAAGTTATGCATAATATACATATCTTGAAAAGAATAGGAATAAGTAAAAATACCATGACTGCTGGGCTTATAAGCAAAAAATATTTTTAAAATATTTCCGAATAGAAATTAGTGAAAGGAAAGAAAACCATAAGAAACTAGAAGTCCGCACCATTCTTGCCACTGCAAATAAATTGTTTGG
>NW_023658589.1:22500-23598 GCF_015228065.2 Penaeus monodon | reverse complement strand
AGAAAGAAAGGGGGAAAAGGGGGGGAAAAAATAAAAAAAACACCAAGGAAAGAACCACACAAGGGGGGGGGGGGGGGTGGGGTGGGGAGGGGGGGGCCTGGGGGGGGAAAGGGGGGGTTTTGGGGGGGGGGAAAAAGAAAAAAGGGAAAATAGAGAGATAAGAGGAGAGAAAAGAAGGGGAAGGGGGGGGGGGGGGGGGGGGGGAGGAGAGAGAGAAAAGAAGAGATAGAAGAAAGAGAGAAGAGAAGAAGAGAAGAGAAAAAAGAAAAGAGAAATAGAGGAGAGAAGAAGGAGAAGAAAGAGAAACACACAGGAGAACAAAAAAAAAAAAAGAAGAAAAAATAAGAAAATAGAAGAAATAAATCAGAGAGGAAATAAAAAAAATAAAAAAAAAAATAAAATAAAAATTTAAAATAATAAAAAATATATTGATAAAAAAGCACAGGGGACTTATACACGCAGAAACCCAACAACACACACACACCAAAACCACACCACACAACAAACACACAAAATAAAATATATAAATATAATAATAAATATTAATAATTATAAAATTATATAAAAATATTTATCTATTTATTTTTTATTTTTAAATATATTAAAATCAACACGCGTCCCACATTTGGCGGGGCGATGCGTGTGGCTGGATGCACTCACACACTCACATGCGCGTTTGGATGTGATTTGCATTTATTTAAAGAATTTTAGAAAATCAAACCCTATATCCCCTGAATTTCCTTAGGCAAGGAACTTCACTCGTTTCCCTTTTTACCCATGGGTGGAAAAAACCAGCCCAGGTCAGTGCTGGTTTCGGGCCCAAGGGGGAGAGGGAAAATTTCCCAAAGGGTAACACCGGATTTTTCCGTGGAAGGAATGGGGACCCTACCACGTACTCACTCCAAGTATCACAAAAAATGAAAGCGCAATTTAGTTTTTGTTTCCCCCGGACCCCGGCGGCTCAAACATGAACCTACCGGGAAAAAGAAGAAAAAGAAAAACAAAACAAAAGGAAAGGAGAAAAGAGAAAGAGAAAAAGGGAAAGAGAGGAGAAAGGGGGAGAAAGAGGAGCCAGGAAGGGGAAGAGGGAGAGAGAGG
>NW_023658589.1:0-5000 GCF_015228065.2 Penaeus monodon | reverse complement strand
AAGCCTAGATATAGAGAATTTTTTATTTTTACATTTTAAAGAACCTTTAGTATCTTATGGATTTTAGTTTTATACGCAAAAGTTTATCATTTTAAATTTTCAAAGATTTTATAGAAAACTTACTTTTATGTCTATTTTTATTTATGAGTTACTGTATTTATTGAGTTACTAAAGTTTTAAGCACCACTTTCCCAATGGTTCTTCTAAATCAGTTGTTTTATTTATTATTTTACGTTAATGCTGATTTAGATATTTATCATACAAAGGATCTTATTTTCATATTTTAGCTTAGTTTTAAAGTTATTTTACTGATCAAAGAACGCAAGAAAGAACCAGTGTCTGCCCCAGGTTTTCGCGCCTGAAAGACAATGTGGGCAGCGAGAAAGCAGGCCAAAGGGGATTCAGGGATTGGTCGTGAGACTGGTTAGACTGCTCAAGGATCCCCGGACTGGGCCCCCCTAAAAGACAGCTAAGTGGTTGGGGTTTTTTGATTTATATATAGGTTGTGAGAGACAATTTGCCGAATATTTATCGGAGAGTGACCACAGTGATCTGGTGATTTCGTTATTTATTATTTTAGTGTTTTTGTATGTGCTCTTGTTTTATAGCGCTTACTGTTTTATTGGTTTTACTGTTTTTTTTTTTGTGTTTTAATGCAATGAAAGTTTTTATTGTTTTAAGTGTTTTGCCATACTATTTTAATAAATGTTTTATTATCGTCCCCTTTTCCCCTCGCATACCTATGTAAAGGAAAAGGATTAAACATTTTCAGTGACGAAAACCGCTCTTGGTAATCGCTACTCCCTTGCGTATACGCCACGCCTCTCCTCGGCTCATTCACGCTTACCGACCTTTATACTCCCGCAACCCAAAACACGTACACTACACACACACACACATACACTCGCATACACAATCTATCGCTCCTTTCCCCATCTCTTCTACACTTTTCCCCCTTCCTACAAACAACATAACGTTCCCATACGTAAATTAAATGGGTGGTGGCAGTGACGCTACTTTTTCACATTCTTGCGGGATATAACTGTTTTCAATTCACGACAACGTCCATTTTTTGGGGGCCGAGCGGGGGGACGAACAAAAGTAGCTTGTTTAAATTGATGCGGTAAGAGTGATCATGCTTAACGTCAGTAGAGAAACGAGCGTAACGGCAGGTTAAGCAAGCGCCGGGTGAGTAAAGGTCGATCATAGTGTTAAACAAGTAGGGGTAGAAATAAACAAGTAGTCGTAACCGTAACAGTTTTTGTGGTATTCATTGGTATTACCTTTTAAGTTTCGTTGTTTCTTGCTTAACTAGTTTTTATTAAGGTATCATGAAAAAGCGTAGTGGGCGCGTGCTGAAGAGCAGGGTAATCCCGGAAACATCAACAGGGGAGTTCACCGCGATCTGCGGAAGTATCACGTGACATTTCAATGCAGTTGCGAGAAAATATAGACCTCTCCATGTATGAGGAATTGAGCCAAGATGCCAACAACTAAGTGTCAGCTCCGGCCATGCAAGAGCGATATGCTACATTAGCAGAAAGCTATTGGCGCTCGTAACAGTGGCGGTAATGGTAAAATTAATATTAAAAGTAATTAAATAACAGCAACAGTACCAGTTATAGTAACGGTAATCCTAGTAATGCGGCTAATTTTAATCATCTTCCGTGGAGTATGTGATCTACAAAGAGCCTGTTCCACCTTTTAAGGCTGAAACTCCTGCTTCGCAACCTCTAAAACGTAATCAGGAGGGAGAATCCTGGCTAAGACATGTAGAAAATGGGACGCAGGGCCCCGTACAGACGACGCGTACTTAGAGCCGCCAGGAGTTTTTTGCCGTGGTACAGCCGATCTTATAGTGAACTCGCCGATTTTTGATGGGATAGTATCGTGGGTAGAATTTAAAGGAAAAGATTAGGGTCTAATTCAGGGAACGTGCTCGTCAACAGACTTTTTAATCATCTGAGCGAATATAAAATTTGCTCCAGGACAAGCGCCCGTTGATTTCTTTGTAGCAATAGAAATCCGTTGTCTATCAAGGGGTCAGAGATTACCCGAGGTCAGTTGGAATGCCAGACGAATTAATTCGTAGGGTGTTTCTTCAAGGTTTTTCCACAGTGGCTGAGGGAAGCTCTCGCGTTAAAAGAGGAAGATTCGCTTCCGATTTCTGGTGGATGCTGCGCAGCGATGCTGGAGCATTCGCATGAGTAATGCTAATGTACGAGAGGCAGGCAAAACCAAATGAACATCACGTGTGCGGAAATCTCCATCTATGTACTGCTCTTTTTCATAATCCCGTAACCACAGTGATGAAGATTGCAGGGGGAGGCAGAATGTTTCCCAGTTCATCCATTTCCCCGCTTCCCGCGCGGCGAATTCAGGGGAATCTAAAAATGTTGGATCGGTCAAGGATTCGAAGGTTACACCAATTAATGATCGGATAAAGGTGGGAAGACCTCTTGTATCGCTGAAAGTCAACGGGGGTAAAGTGCACTTTCTTCGTAGACACTGGGTCAGAGGTAACTTTGATGAAGCAAGAAGTGAAAGCTCAAATGAATATTAAATCGGTTTAAACCTTTTGTCTCGCACATTCGAGGTGCTTCAGGCACTCGTTTTGCGCGGTAGAGTCCGTAAGTTTGTCCTTTTTCCTGAGCGAGGAAGAAAATGTAACACGAGGTAAAATCGTTCGGAAGAAGTAAGATTTCCAGGCGATATCTTACTAGGGATGGATTTTTTAAGAAAGGGTTTAATTTCCCGGGTGGTCTCTTTTCTCTCTCCACAAAGAAAGCTACATCTCGCTTAACGGGGTCCGTGTCCGAATGACTTATAGTGACAATGCATCCTGAACATTTAAAAAATTACACGAGCGTCGTATGCCTAAACGGTTCAGTGATATTGAAGGGACCCCCGCCAGTGTTTTGTTTAGAAAATCTAGTTTGCCCACCAGAGATGGGAAGATTCGTGCCGGGGGTTTTTTTTGATAAAAGTAGGATGGATGCTATAGTCCGGGCAAAACAGCCCAGGTGTTAATCCCTCGCAGCCTTACCCAGGTTTCGGAAGGCCAGGTATCCATTTGGGTCGTGAAAAGACCGCAAATTCCCAGTTATCTTACAAAAAGGAGCGCATATAGCTTCTCTAGAAAGTTATAGACCAAGTCTTTGAGTCCACAAGGGGTGATTTTTATGATTCGGGATTTTGGAAAAAGATTTTAGTAATGAGTGTCATGATACGGACTCTCTTTTTCAGATAGTTTTACTGGGTTTTCTAATCGTTTTAAAAAATTTTGGGTTTCTAATTTTTGGGGATGGTTTTAATTCAAATGTTTTAGATTTTAAGGATTCGTGGTTCCATGATTTTACCGATTCTTTTGAGCCCACATGGAACCGGCGATTTTGGTTATGATGCTGACGACTTTGACGTCTTTCCTCCAGTGAGTACGGACGTCTTGACCATTTCAACTCCTTCGGGTGAGTCGGTCATAAGGCTGCTAAGCTTGATCATCTTGGTTCGTTTAGAAGAGATCAGTTGATGGCTATATTACAGCGCATGCAATCTTATTTGATGAATCAGCACCATTAGGGAAGGTTCCGTATATTAAACATCGTATTCCCACAGCAGACTCTGACCCGATAACGCACTCCCGCAGTGGAGAACTGCCGGAGAGTGCGCGTGCCACGATTCGGGACGAATGTGATGAGATGCTGAGGGAAGGGGTTATTTTCCCCCTCGACATCTCCTTGGTTATCACCCCGTGGGTTGGTGAAAAAGAAGATGGGGGTATACGCTTTTGCGTCGACTATAGGAAATTAAATCGCGTCCCCTACAGCAGATGCGTATCCCATGCCAAGGATCGACCAGATGAAACGATGAACTATCAGGTACGCAATGGTTCTCTGCACTTGATGCTAAGTCGGCTTACGGACAATAGAGGTGGAGCCAGGGGATAGATATAAAACTGCTTTCAGCGATGGTTTTAGGCTGTTGAATTTAATCGATGCCTTCGGCTTAGCCACAGCCCCCAAACACATTTCCCAAAGTGCAATTAACGCAGTTTAAGCTCAGTTCTGGGAAAACAGATGTAGATACTTAGATGAGTTGTCATCTATTTGAGATCTTCGAGGAGCATCTGTCTCATCTCGATGAGGTTCTTGGCCTCTTGGCTCGAGCCGGATTCCGGTGAATGTCGCAAAATCCCAACTGCAGTAATTCTTTTAAATTTTTTGGGGTTTTTTCCGTCACCCCACAGGGGATATCTCCTGACCTGAGAAGGTTGGAAGCCATCTCGAGGATGCAACCTCCGCGGGCGGGAAGGCAAGTCCCCTCATTTTTGGGTGCCACCGCTTTTTTAGGGAAACACGTAGAGAATTATGCTACGTGGCGGCCCCACTAAAATAGACTGTTGCGGAAAAAAGAGAAATTCCTATGGGGGAAAGAGCAACAGAAGGCATTCGACGACTTAAAACACAGGTTGGTCACAGCACCTGTTTGCGCAAACCCCTCTTTGGGTAGGCCATTCGAGGTTCACTCGGATGCTTTAGGGGTAGCCATTGGGTCCTGTCCCAATGCACGAGACGAGAAGGGTGTCCCCCAGGCTGTTGCATATTTTTCCCGGAAATTGAGAGATTCGGAGCGCAATTATCCCGGGAATAGATTTAGAGGCGCCGTGTAGTGGAATCGGTACGTCATTACAATGCTATCTCTATGGTCGGCCTTTTACCATCTATACTGATTTATAGACCCTTGGTTTATGTATTTAAACAACAACCAGTCTGGGAAGGAGACTAGATGGAGCCATGAAACTTCCTCTTACAATTATGACGTAAAATATAAGCCCCGGGGCATAAAATCAAACCCCCCAGACTTTTGAGTAGGAAGTAGATATTATAGATGCCGTGCTGATTCACAGCAGGTGGCCCCGGAACAGCAGGATGATCCGCTGTGGAATGAAATAATGTACTATCTGGGAAGAAAGGCCCGAGGAGAAGGATTCCCGCTCGGTC
>NW_023658588.1:18816-23599 GCF_015228065.2 Penaeus monodon | reverse complement strand
AATACGCCAGATATATCCAGTCTGAAATCTCACTGTATTGATTTTACAATAAAAATGCACAATTAAAATTATATATAATTACTGTTTTTAAATTCCCCTCTTTTACAAAGGTGTCTGGATTAAGGAATAGCCTTTTTTCTTCAATTTTAATGTTATCTGTTGCCAAATCACTTTTTTTCCCTGGTACTATCAGATACTTGGAGTTTAAACATTTTGAACACTTCAATTAGCAGATATGCCCAAGATATGAAGAAAAAGGTAAAATAAATGGTTTTCAAGAATTCATCACAGAAGCAAAGACGAGGAAAAATAACAATAAAATAATTGTGGTGTTCATATACAGATACTAAAACACATTTATTTACATATTCCTACAAACGAAACATTTTGCGGGGTTGACTCAGTAGTAGATGTCTTTATTTTTTCCAAAACCGATAAAAGGCTATATTTCGCTAGATTTTGCCGCTTTTCGACTTTTAGGAATTATTTTCTTTTACCTTTTTTTATTATAAATAGAGAAAATTATCATTATTACCCTAATAATTGCCAAAATCATCAGAGAAATCGAAAAAAACGTCATTTTGGAGTATACTCTCAAAAGGCTATATTTCGCTAGATTTTGCCGTTTTTTTCGACTTTTGGGAATTATTTTCATTATATATGGACATAATTCCTCTTATTATCTTGATTATTATCATGATTATCATCAATATTATCTTTATCATCATTATTGCAATTATTATCATCATTATTGCAATTATCATCATTATTATTGCAATTATTGCAGTTATAATATCAAATTTTGCAACTATACTAATAACAACAACAATAATACGCAATAAATATCATCTAACAATCTAACAATTATAATATTTTATCATATAAAAATGCAATTACAGAATTATATTATATATTACTGTTTTTCAATTCCCTCTTATTACAATGATAATGATTAAAGGAATAGTTTTTTCTTCAATTTTATGTTATCTTGAATCATTTTTTTTCTTATTGATTATTGCAGTTTAAAAATTTTACGCTTACAATTAGCAGTATAATAATAAAAAAAGTAAATAAATGGTTTTCAAGATTCATCACAGATGAAGACGAGGAAAAATAAAATAAAAAATAATTATGTTTATATACAATACTAAAAACACTTTATTATATATAATCCTAATAATAAACATTATTGCGGGTATAATCAGTATAATAATCTATATATTTTCAAAACATAAAATATATATTTGACTAATTATTCACATTTATCAACTTCTGTTATTTTCACTTTTATCCTCATTTTTTATTAATACATGGTAGATATTATCATTATTACCCTAATAATTGCCAAAATCATCAGAGAAATCGAAAAAACGTCATTTTGGAGTATACTCTCAAAAGGCTATATTTCGCTAGATTTTGCCGCTTTTTCACTTTTGGGAATTATTTTCTTTTACTTTTTTTTTATTATAAATGGAGACAATTCCTGTTATTATCATCATTATTATTCATCATATTATCTTATCACATCATTATCATATATCATCATCATTATCATCATTATTGCAATTATTATCATCATTATTGCAATTATCATCATTATTATTGCAATTATTGCAGTTATAATATATATTTTTGCAACTATACTATTAACAACAACAATAAGAATAGAAATAACAATAATAATAACAATAATAACGATATTATAATAATATCATTTATATCATTTTTATTAATATCGTAATTACAGTAATTATTACTGTTATAATAATTATTTTTTCAATTATACTACTAGTAAAAGATAATAATGATAAATAACAATAATAATATTATAACGATATTACGACTTATTATTATATACTTATTTTATTTATTATTATTGTTATTATTGCAGTTATAATATATGTTTTCGCAATAATACTAATAAATAAAGTATAATAATAATAATAATAATATAATGATAATAATAATAATAATAATAAAAATCATGATAATAATAATAATGATAATAATAATAATAATAATAATATATTAATAATAACTATAATAATATAATAATTATTATTATTATTATAATAGTAAATAATAATAATAATAATAATAATAATAATATTGATAATATTAATATCATCAAATGTTATCAAAATTCTCTTTTCTCACTTTTATCCTCATTATTGTCATGATTAATACGATTTTTTGGGAATTATTATCTTTTACCTTTTTTTTTTATTATAAATGGAGACATTCCTGTTATTATCATCATTATTATCATGATTATCATCAATATTATCATTATCATCATCATTATCATCATTATCATCATCATTATCATCATTATTGCAATTATTATCATTATTATTGGAATTATTATCATATATATATTGCAATTATTGCAGTTATAATATATAATTTTGCAACTATACTAATAACAACAACAATAATATTAGAAATAACAATAATAATAACAATAATAACGATATTATAATAATTATTTATATCATTATTTTATTATTATCGTAATTACAGTAATTATTACTGTTATAATATATGTTTTGGCAATAATACTATATAAAAAGAATTATAAATATAATATAATAATAATAATATTAATAATAATATAATATAATAATATTATTATTATTATTATTATTATTATTATTATTAATTATGATATAATAATAATATTAATAATATAATAATTAAAAATAATATATAAAAAATAATAATAATAAATATAAAATATAAAAATAATAATGGTAATAATAATATAATAAGAAATTATTGATAATATTAATAATCACCAAATGTTATCAAAATTCTCTTTATTCTCACTTTTATCCTCAATATTGTCATGATTAATACGATTTTGGTAATTATTTTCATTATTACCCTAATAATTGCCAAAATCATCAGAGAAATGGAAAAAACGTCATTTTGGAGTATACTCTCAAAAGGCTATATTTCGCTAGATTTTGCCGCTTTTTTTGACTTTTGGGAATTATTTTCTTTTACCTTTTTTTTATTATATATGGAGAAAATTCCTGTTATTATCATCATTATTATCATGATTATCATCAATATTATCATTATCATCATTATCATCATTATCATCATTATCATCATCATTATCATCATTATTGCAATTATTATCATTATTATTGCAATTATTGCAGTTATAATATATAATTTGGAACTATACTAATAACAACAACAATAATAATAGAAATAACAATAATAATAAATATAATAACGATATTATAATAATTATTTATATCATTATTTTAATTAATATCGTAATTACAGCAATTATTACTGTTATAATAATTATTTTTGCAATTATACTACTAGTAAAAATGATAATAATGATAATAATAACAATAATAATATTAGTAACGATATTATAACGACTATTAACTTTAGTATTATACTTATTATTATTATTATTTTTATTATTACAGTTATAATATATGTTTTGGGAATAATACTAATAAAAAAAGTAATAATGATAATAATAATAATAATAATAATAATAATAATAATAATAATAATAATAATTATTATTAATAATGTAATAATAATAATAATAATGATAATATTGATAATATTAATAATCATCAAATGTTATCAAAATTCTCTTATTCTACACTTTTATCCTCATATTGTCATGATTAATACATTTTGGTAATTATTTATCATTATTACCCTAATAATTGCCAAATCATCAGAGAAATCTAAAAAACGTCATTTTGGAGTATACTCTAAAAGGCTATTATTTCGCTAGATTTTGCCGCTTTTTTTCGACTTTGGGAATTATTCTTTATTACCTTTTTTATTATAAATGGAGACAATTCTGTTATTATATAATTATTATCATCATATCATCAATATTACAATATATCATCATTATCATCATTATCGTCATCATTATCATCATTATTGCAATTATTACTATAATAATTTGCAATTTATCATATATTATTGCAATTATTGCAGTATAAATAATAATTTGCAACTATACTAATAACAACAGCAAATAATAAAATAACAATATATAAATATAGCGATATATAATATTATTATATCATATTTTAATAATCGTAATTACAGTAATTATTACTGTTATAATAATATTTTTCAATATACATATAAAAATGATAAAAATGATAATATAATAATAATAATATAATAACGATATTATAACGAATATTACATTATCATTATACTTATTATTATTATTATTATATTGTTATTATTACATATAATAATATTTGGCAATAATAAAATAAAAAATAATAATAATAATAATAATAATATATAATAATATAATTGAATATAATAATATAAAGTATCAATAATATAATCATATAATTACTAATAATATAATAATAATTATTATTATTATATTATTACTAATAATTCAAAATAATAATAAAATAAAATAATAATAATATATAATCAATAATTATATATAGTAATAATAATAATAATTTTCAATATTGTAATATTAATATTACAAATGTTTATTAAATTCTCTTCATTTAACTTTTATCCTCATTATTGTCATCATTATATCATTTTGGTATTATTATCATTATTACCTATATATTGCAAAATCATCAGAGAAATCGAAAAAAACGTCATTTTGGAGTATATCTATCAAAAGCTTATATTTGATATGATTTTGCCGCTTTTTCGTATTATTGGAATTAATTATCTTTACCGTTTTTTATTATAATTGGAGACAATTCCTGTTATTATCATCATTATTATCATTATCATCAATATA
>NW_023658588.1:5000-7500 GCF_015228065.2 Penaeus monodon | reverse complement strand
TTTATATCATTAAATAATTAATACCGTAATTACAGTAATTATTACTTTTATAATAATTATTTTTGCAATTATACTACTAGTAAAAATGATAATAATGATAATAATAACAATAATTATATCAATAACGATATTATAACGACTATTAACATTATTCTTATTCTTATTCTTATTATTATTATTGTTATTATTGCAGTTATAATATATGTTTTGGCAATAATACTAATAAAAAAAGTAATAATAATAATAATAATAATAATAATAATAATAATAATAATAATAATAATAATAATAATGATAATAATAATAATAATAATAATAATAATAATAATAATAATAATAATAATAATAATAATAATGATAATATTGATAATATTAATAATCATCAAATGTTATCAAAATTCTCTGTATTCTCAATTTTATCCTCATTATTGTCATGATTAATACGATTTTGGTAATTATTATCATTACTACCCTAATAATTACCAAAATCATCAGAGAAATCGAAAAAACGTCATTTTGGAGTATACTCTCAAAAGGCTATATTTCGCTAGATATTGCCGCTTTTTCGACTTTTGGGAATTATTTTCTTTTACCTTTTTTATTATAAATGGAGACAATTCCTGTTATTATCATCATTATTATCATGATTATCATCAATATTATCATTATCATCATCATTATCATCATTATCATCATCATTATCATCATTATTGCAATTATTATCATCATTATTGCAATTATTATCTTTATTATTGCAATTATTGCAGTTATAATATATAATTTTGCAACTATACTAATAACAACAACAATAATAATAGAAATAACAATAATAATAACAATAATAACGATATTATGATAATTATTTATATCATTATTTTAATTAATATCGTAATTACAGTTATTATTACAGTTATAATATAGGTTTTGAAATAATACTAAAAAAAAAATTAATAAAAATTTAATAATAAAAATTTAATAATAATGATAAAAATTAATAAAAATAATAATAATAATTAATAATAAAAAATAAAAATAAAAAACCCAATAATAATAATAATTATTATTATTTTATTATTAAAATTTTTTAATAATAATAAAAATTTTAAAATAAAAAATAAAAAATAAAAATACAATAATAAAATTTAAAAATAATGATAATTTTGATAATATTAATAATCCCCAAAGGGTTATCAAAATTCTTTTATTCTCATTTTTTATCCTCATTATTGTCATGATTAAAAACGTTTTTGGGTTAATTATTATATTTTTTACCCTAATAATTCCCAAAAAATCATCAGAGAAATCGAAAAAACGTCTTTTTGGGATTATACTCTAAAAAGGGCCCTATTTTTCGCTAGATTTTCCCGTTTTTTTTCGACTTTTGGGGAATTTTTTTTCTTTTCCCTATTTTTTATAATGGAGAAAATTTTCCTTTTTATTTCATTTATTATCATGATTATCATCATTTTATCATTATCTCATCTCATTACCTTTCTTTTATCATCATCATTATCATCTTATTGCAATTTTATCACCCCCCTTTTTTAAAATTGCAATTTTTTTATCATTATTTTGAAATTTTTGGGCATTTTTATAATAAAAATTTTACAATATACAATAAAAAACATCAATAATAAAAAAATTTAAAATAAAAAACAAAAATAACGTTTATTATAAAAAATTTTTTAATACATTATTTTAATTTAATATCGAAATTAAACAGAAATTATTACTTTTATAAAAATTTTTTTTTGCAATTATACTACTAGAAAAAAATAAATTAAAATAATATAATAATAAAAAATAAAAATATTAAAAAACGATATTAAAAAGACTTTTAAACATTAATTTATACTTTTTTATTATTATTATTTTGTTATTATTACAGTTAAAATATAGGGTTTTGGTAAAAATTTACAAATAAAAAAAGTAATAAAAATAATAATAATAAAAATAATAATAAAAAAATTTAAAATAAAAAAACCCAACAATAATAATGATAATTATTATTATTAAAAAATAGTAATAATAAATAATAATAATAATAAAAATATAATAATTAAAAATAATCCCTAATAATATAATAAAAATAGTAATAATAATAAAAATTTAATGAAAATATTGAAAAAATTAATAATCAAAAACGTTTTTCAAAATTCTTTTTATTCCCCACTTTTATCCTTTTAATTGTCATGATTAATCGTTTTTTGGTAAATTTTTTCATTATTACCCTAATAATTGCCAAAATCACAGAGAAATGGGAAAAAAACGTCATTTTGGGATTCCTCAAAAGGCTATTTTTTCCGCTAGATTTTGCCGCTTTTTTCGATTTTTTGGGAAAATTATTTTCTTTTCCTTTTTTTTTTTATACTTTGGAGACAATTCCTGTTATTTTTATCTTTATTATCTTGTTTATCATCTATATTATCATTAACGTCATCATTATTATCATTTATAATTTCATCATCATTATCATCATATTGCTATTATTATCATCATT
>NW_023658587.1:0-20000 GCF_015228065.2 Penaeus monodon | reverse complement strand
TGCCAACCCCGACGCGCCGACCGCCATTGCCGGGCCCTTAACGCGCCAGTACCAAGCAAACTGTGGTAGCCCATGCAGAGGGCCGCACTGTACGTGAGCCAGCAACCTGCTACCTCCCCAACCGGGAGCACAGTATCCACTCTAGTCCGACTCATCACCGAATGCTAGTCATATTACTGATTTTGTACTTTGCTTTTGTTTATCGTGTTTATTTTCTTGTTATTGCATCTTTACGTCTTACTTTGTTATGTGCTGTAGTCTCTGGAATGTCTCATGTATAAATAGCTTCTCCGTCTCTCTTCATCTGTATTTCTATGTATCATTTTCAGCCTCTGGCGTGCATGAAAATCATAAACGATTTAATTATATTTTATTATTACACATATCGACACATATATATATGTGTGTGTGTGTGTTGTGTGTGTGTGTGTGTGTGTGTGTGTGTGTGTGTGTCGTGTGTGTGCTACGTGTGGTCGTGGGTCAGCGACACGTGTAGTTGGCGCATCTTCGTGCTCGACCAATCAGTGTAACGAGCTGGCCGACCGCAAGCCACCAGAATATGAGTGCACGAGAGATTAGGACACTCACGTCACTAGATGTAAAAGGCGTGCGGGAGGAACGAGAGAATGACTTGGGTGGGTGAAGCATGAAAAGGGGCATTAGATTACTGGTTTACTTCTTGATGACAGATATAGACCCGCCTAAGTCTCCGTTATCCCCGTGTGAGGATGACGAGTAGGTGGAGCGGTGATGCCTGTGTAGGCTTGTCTTGTATCTGCCTGCACTGTGTACACTCCTCTCTTGTGTGCTGTCTCTCTAGCCTTACAGACATTGTCCTTTTATGCGGCGGTTCCCTTCGAGGACATGATCTTCTGTTCGCTATGCGAAAGATGAAAGCCGGCGACATCTTGTGCTCTGATGCCCAAATGACAGATGGTGCTGCGTGCTTGACCGGAGGTGTGATAGTGTAGCATCGGTCTTTGCCATAGCGTATTGTTGACCATTCGCCCACGTTCGCTTGAATGCAAAAAACCACGCAGACGCAATGCTCATCCTACGTGTGGCCGACATGTACGCCTTGATAACGATGCATGATAGAGAGGAGTCTGTATTGATGAGTAATTGTACTAGATGGGTTCCATGGTAGATATGACGAGAGTTCGGCATAGGTCCTCTGCTGCTGCACAGGTAGCGGTAGTGAGTGCAGCAGGTTCGCGTGCTGCGTGTGCATATAAAATAAGGTAACATTTGTACGAGGAGGGGCATCGTCTTCAGAAGCTGAAATATGAAGTGTACCATGGCCAGTACAAGGGGTAAGGAGGCGGACGATATGTTGATTTGTCAATACACTGAAAATAGGTTTACAGACTGATGTAGTGGCGAAATAAAATACGGCGGTGTAGTTCTTACTGTTTATGTCTAGATTCAGAGCTGCGGGAGCTAGACAAGTGTTGACCGAGCCGACGCTGGATGTGCAATGATGTGTCTATTACGGCTCTCGTCAGTTTTATTGAGTGCAGTCTCTCAACACAAAATATTACGCATAAACATAGAATATGGCAACAATGGTTTTAGTGCTGGAAAATGTCGTATCATGAGTTTACTGTTTTAAAGCAGTGTAATGGGTTGCATATGGATCGACTATGTCAGGGCAAATCGACATAGAGTGTAACCACCTAACCTTGGATGAGTGTTCATGTAGATACAATTAAATCGTAAACATGAGGTAAGCTACAATGATGTCAATATAACATAGTTGCAAATATATGATTAAGAACATCAAGAGAATTATTTTTTCACATGAATCACAACATTTTGATATAATCAAGATATATAGTTCACTATAGTAAATATATAAGCTAATCTTGGCGTACAAGGGTTTCTGGAATCTTATTTGCTTGTCTTTCTGGGTGCACTTTGCTCTTTGTCATTACGTTTCTGGTGCGCAGTGTCAGTGTTGGCACAAGGTCGATTACTACCTATTAGGTGTCAGGGTACCTGTTGGTGAAGTCGAGATAGTTTAGATGGGGAATGTGCTCATTTAATCCTGACTGTAAGGTGTCTGGAATTGTTTTGTCTCTGGCACTTCGTCGGTGTTTCTGTTCTGGCGCTAGGCTAATGTCGGTGCTGCGATAACCGTGATGTCTCATTTGGTATCCTTGTGGGAACTAAGGGTATGATAGGGGGTGGGGAAGGATGAACCTAAACCGCCTTTTTCTGTCTCCCCTATCCCTTAATCAGTTTATCCACGTTATCGTCCTTCGATCGCTGCGGGGGGGGGGGGGGGGGGAAGTGGATGAGCTGTAGGAGCGAAGTCCCTCGACAGCGGGAGTTAGGCGCAAGGGGAGACTCAGGGGAATCCTGCTGGCGCGCGTTGGCAAAGTAGGTGGAGTGGGTTGGCAGGGGGGGGGGTTGTGACCCACGGCTGAGCGGGTCTCCGATGAGTCTTTGTCATCTTGTGGGCTATGGCGTCCGTACGCAAGACGCCAAGGGATGTTGAGCGACTACTGTGGAAGACATTAGCGTCGAAGTTAGCATGTTTAATCAGGAGACAATATCTGTGGGGGTGTGTGGACTGTGAGGGAACGTTGATGCTGTTGGAAGTCTCCTGTCGTAGTGTGTGCTGGCTAGTTTATGCGTATCAAAGTTGATGACCAAGGCTCTGACTGCAGGTAATGAGATTTTGCACAGGTGAGTTTTTTTTGCTTTGTTATGTCGTACGCTTAGAACTCGTAATGGTCCTTAACGAGTCATGGGCACGTTTGGACATAAGAGATGGGACATTATCTGATACGCGATGGTGGTAAGTCGAGGACAAGCGTCGCGATCTACCTTCGCAGCGTGCGGGCGAGCGGGTTGTAGTTGCGGAGTCAAAGTAAAAACAGAAAAAAAATGATGCGGTCCTTTCTTACGCGCAAGTGCTCGCAGGGCGATGCGGTAGGCTTCTTTCTTCGAGGCCAGATCACCGTATGGATCTTCCGTAGATCGTCTCCGTGACGATGGAGTAGGGCGTTCTGTTGCAGGAGTTCGTATGGGGAGTAGCTGTCGTCTCCGATACACGACGTAATTGGGTGATTGTCACCTTAGGAGATTGGAAGGTCTGTTGATGGCTAGCCTGATTGATAGGGAATATCCACAGTTCCCTACCCCCGAGTCATGGACTAAACTCATTTGTCTTGTGCGTTGATGAGGTTCTGAGGACGTTCAGGATCGTTCTGTTGATTCTTTCGACTAGGCCCATTGCTCTAGTCTGTATGAGAGTATATGAACGGGTCGGATGGAAGGAGTTTGCATAGGCTGCGGAGTAGCCATATTAGTGAATTCAGTACCTGTTGTCACACATGAGTCTTGTTCAGGAGCACCGCATGGCGACAGATGACGTTGAAGGGAAGGTCGCGAGGCACTGTCTCTAGCGCTCTTTTGTGCAGGGTTGGAGGGGCGAGTTCAGTATAGCGGCGTAGAACTGTCCAATCATGACGAGCAGATAGCAGTTTCGGTTGCGCTGTGGGTGGGTGAAACCGAAAGAATGTCGCATAATCTCGCTCTGACGAAGGTCGTTCTGGTATGATTCGTAATTGATGCAGGGCGTGTGGGGCGGCGTGTGGGGGGGCGGCGAGGGGGGGTTTGTAGATGGGGGCAGATCTGGCAGCTTTTGATGTGACCGATAACTCGATGGCACGAGTGCTTGAGGAAATATATAAGACAAGAGCGAGCAGCCTGCAAAGTTTGAAATATCCTTGATGTCCCTGAATATGGAGAAGATCGTGGTAGTATCTTGATGCACCGTTAGGGGAACAAGGACTATCGGCATGACCCAGGTTGGTGTTACGTTCGATCGTTGTTTTAGGATCTACTGCAGTTTGCTTAGGAGCTGATTTCCGGAAGAGCAGGCCGTCCCGGAGGTAGAAGCTCTTTCGTGGGGAGGTTTCACAGGGGGGATTGCATGCGGTGGAACACTTAGGTGGTTGATCGCTCCAAGGTAGGCGATGAATATCTGGCGTAGCAAGTGGGTCGTCACGTTGCTTTGCTACATGGAGTTCGAAAGGGGTCTGAGGACAGACAAGAATAGGTGATTGACTAGTGCAATCATTACGCCTGATAGCGCGTCCGCCATCCTGTTAGCTGAGCGCGTGCTTAGTAGTCAATCTTGGGTTAAACTCCAGAAGGTGTACCAACCCATCTGAGCCTATGAGCCGACCTTATTGATCTGTCTTGAATCAGTGAAGAATGTACTTAAGTTGCAGATGATCGAGTTAGAACGTGTGACATCGTAACCTCAATGTTCTCTAAGGTGCTGAGAGCCCTCCCAGACTGACGGCGAGGGACCTGAGGTCAGTGGACGGGAGTAATTTCCTCCTGCGGCTTAGTTTCAATTTTCGACTGGCGAAGTGCGATAGGGGGGGGGGTTTGTAGCACCTATACGTGTGGCGTTGCATGAAGGCGGCTCCTAGCCCTATTGACCGAAGCATCTGTGGCTAATAGAAGTCTCATTAAAGTCCGGGGAATGAAGACTGAGCTTCGGTGAGGCTGCTTGAGTAGCTTCGAATGACTTGTTGCTGTACGTACTGAACAGGGACACCAAGATCGAACGGAGTGTCTTATCCTTCAAGGAGACAGTCAGAGGTTCGGCGACGTCACCGAACTTCTCGATGAAGTCATAAAATCCTGCTAGACCATAGGAAGGATATTTACGTCTGAGTGACTGGATGCATGGCACAAGCTGTGTGAAATTCTGTACGTACGGGGCGTACTCTTTGTTGTCGTTGTGGCGTAGACGGCGGGCTGTGGAGTCGACCGGTGTGGCATTTCTATGACGTTTATATAGTCAGATTCGGCGTCGGCTAAGAGTTGAAGACGAATTTCAACTGATATTCGTGGTCTTGCAATAAGTCTTGGAGTGCGATTAGTAAGTCATCTAAGTAGAGGTGAAATGACTTACAGTCACCATCACGCCTTGCATAATCAGTGACATTAATCTGCGGAGAAGGTAATAGCGATTCCTGAAAGACCCAAAGGGCATTCTAAGTGAAAGCAAAATGATCCATGTGGAACATATAAAGGAGGAGGTGGTGAATAACACTGGCATGTGAGAAGCGTTCGGCACGTATTGACTATGGATTGAGGATTATGGCAGCGTCAGTTATCGTTATTCTCTCATGACATTGAGGAGAATCTATACCATATGATAAGCTAATTCTAATCGACGAAAAGATTAGCATGACCCTCCCTTACTTCTATGAGGAATGATGTGCGTGATACGCGGTCTGGGTACGGTCAGGGACGGTGGGCTGCGTTCAAGCACGGGCGGTAGTCGATGACGGGGCGCAAAGATCCTAATCCTTCTTTTAGGTACGAGGAGAAAAAAAGAGGTGCTGACCACGGTGAACTGAGAAGGTTCGATGATGCCTTGGGCAAGTATGCGTTCGGTAGCATCTCTTTGAAGGCAGCTCTGCGGCTGTGAGGTTATACGGTGAGAAGCGTATTAATGGGCTCGTACCTGGGATGATAGTCGTGCTATGTCGGAGTACTTTGGTGCGGTCCCAAGGTCAGGTCCGTTGGTTGGACAGTAAGGAGTGGAAACATCCATCAGTATTCGTTCGCTTCATAACATCTTCTGTCCTTCTGTGAAGTCCATAGGCGGGGAACTCAGGGCACAGACTCTCCTTTCAGGTCCGGGTGCATCAGGGGCGTCCGTAGATAGCTGACGTGTGCAAACAGTGAGCGATGGGGGCTCTACTTCAGCACAGGAGATCAGTGACCTCACAGTCGCACACTCGTGTCCCAGCGACGGCAGGCGAACGGGAGTGCAGGTTGCGTTGTAATCAGGGGCACGCACTCTTATCACGTATAGGCTACCGATCGTAGTCGCGGTGAGAGCCAGAGTCCGGCTTCACACGGTATGCAGTCAGGTGTACAAGCTGCCGTTCGCCGTATCCGTGGATATGTGACACCGTCAGCGTGGAAAAAAAAAAACCGCGCATCGGAGTCTGTTAATAGGGGGAAGCGTGAGGATTTGAGGTATAGCATGCAGCGGGCAGTGTCCGTCTGGGGCGCCCAGGCGAATAGGAGGAACCTTTTTACCGTGGAAAGACTTGGCGATTCGGTGTCGTCGAAGTGTATGGCGGCGTTCTGAAGATCCTGTGATAGAGGCGTTCGAGTGCAAATGAACTAGTCGACGCAGTTTAGAGTAGTCCTGTTCGACGAGTCTCTCGGGCGTCGGTCGTACTGCGGGGCAGTTGCGATAGAGTCGTGGCAAGCTGCGTTATATTAGCAGAGTTAAAGAGGAATGCCAAACAAACCGGCGTGGTGAGACGATAGACGTTACCATCTGTGTGTAGTGACGGATATCGTACTGTGCCAGGTTGTTGATGAATTTCGGCATTGTGCATGAAATTTATAGACCTAACAAGAGGTCACCATAGGGAGATGGCAATCATCTACTACACAACTATGTGTAAATGAGTACAGTTTACCCGGAGAGGGTAGATGTCGCGCTTAGCTTCTCGCCATACCTTAGGGAAGTTCCCTTCGGCTACGTACGCACCACGTTTGAAGGGGCTGACTGGATGGCAATGGAACGTCGGGTGGAATCCAGGCGATCGTATGAGAGGTAGGGGCGAGCTGACCGGCACTACCCGCTGTCCAACGAAGGAAGTATTCTGGTCGTCCTTCAAAGGCTGCAGGAAGGGATGTGCGTCGCCCGCAATGATGTCGTCGTACAGTTCTGACTGTTGCGGTGAGCAAGGTTCCTGTAGTAGGGGCGTGGCTTCTAAAACATTACGAGTATGAGTTTGGCAGAGGATTATTCTTGGGATCTCATATGCGTCTTGGTTTTCTTAACAAGATGAGGGAATCCTCTGCAGCATATGCCACATATGACTTCTATAGATATGTTAGGAGCAGAAAGGGCTACTATTACATTCCCTATAGTGGGCGCCTGAACGAGTACAACGCCAGCAGATACATTTGGAAAAAGGAACCCAAGTGAAGTCCTTATTCGTCCTGCGGGGCTGGCTAGACGTCCTGCTGTGTGGCCGGATATCGTGCGTTCGCAGTTGAAGGTTTGACGCTGACGAGGGGCTGCGACTGGCGTAGAAGGCTGCGGCTGGACGGAGATAAGACTGGCAGCTGACGAGAATTCTGCGCATGACGCGGATTTAGTTGTACTCACTGTTAGCCAAGACCTGGGCTGCGGATAGCACTAAGCAGGCATGTAAATTAGGTGACTGTGTATAGGCGTTCAGGAATGCGTTGGGGGGCGCGTCCCTGTGCCATTTTAGGGAGTTGCATTTTGATCAGGGACATTTCCGTTGGCCGTGAGTACAGCAGAAAAGAAGGTGCAGAGGGGTGAATATTTTGGAATCATTATAGTTCGCGTCTAATATGGCGTCCTGCATTGGCTTGAAATAAGAGAAATTAGAGAAGGAAGCGACGAAGAGCGAGGCAAGGCGTTATTCGGATGTCGAATGCTGACCGAACATTTGCACCTAGGAGATGCAGGTTCAATGGGTGAGAAAAAAGAGAAGGTCTCAGTTAAACATACATGCAGTAGTGTGTAGGATTGGGGGAAGCATCCTTCGTAGGCGAATATCATCGAGTCAGGATCTAACTCATCCCATGTAGCGGTTTCTTAACTCATGATTCAAAGCAGGTCATGAACTTGTCTTACAGGAATAGACGTCTGGTTCGAGAACGCTGCACGGCATCATGTTGCAAGCAAGCGTTCACATAAATTCAGAGGATTCCGATTGGAGAGTGCGGGATACGTGGCAGCCACATATTTCCCATCATCTCTCGGAGCATAGCGTCTAGCAGTAATCTTGTCAGAAGCCATCAAAACTACTATGGTCGAGAGTGGTTTGTAGGCTGAGGAGTAGATCAGTAGGAGTTAGGAGAACAGGGTAGCGGCGTCAGAAGGCATAGTTGGAGGAGTGAGAGGCGGAGGCAGGAGTGAGCATCAGTGTATTCGTAGGGGAGAGTAGGTGACGGAGTTGAGCGGTGAGGGAGTAGTAGCAGAGAGAAACAATCGTCGGTCGTGTGCTAAATCTTGAATTAGTTCGTTTACTACGTAGTACTCGGTCGCTGGGTGATACAGAAGACATACCTTCAATAATAAAATATAAAAATGGAATGAGAGTAATCTAAGGGATATTGAGATTAGTAACTGCCGAGTGATTTGTGTGTGCGTGTCGCGAGTGGTTGATACGAGAGTCGCTGCTGGGGAATCTCGTTTCTCTGTGCGGGGTGACTGGGCAAAGACCACGAGTGGGGAAACACTTCACTTCACTGATAATTCCTAACCAACGAGGTAAACGACTGTACAAGATAAGGCAACGTCACCTTAATTGGCAGGCATGGAGGGAAGTTTTTGTTTTCGGACTTGAAGTGGCAGCATCCGTCTTCGGAAGTTCTCTTAGCGGAGTGTTGTGGTATGTGTGCGTAGTCCACTTAGCAAGCCACCAGTGTGAATGGTTACGACTGTTGGGCGAATAGATAGATAGTCGAGCAGGTTCTCTGTTTGTATCTAGATCAGAGCTGTCGGGAGCTGAGAGGTGTTGACGAGCGGCTGTAACGCTGGAGGCAGAGGTTCTGTCGGCTCTCTCGAGTTTTGTAGGGTTCACAAAATTTCGCTAAGATCATATGGAATAGGTGCTAAGCAATGGTTTTTGGTGGGAAATGTCGAGTTACGAGTGGTCTGTTTAAGGGGGGGGAGGGGGGGGGGGGTTGGGTTTCTGTGGATCACATGTCGGGTCGGCGGACACTGGTATATTCTTACATTTAAATCGTAAACATCGGGTAACTAACAATATCGTCATGAATAATGAGTTGGCGAATATATGATTTAAGAAGTGAGAGTGATGTTTTTACAGACATTGTTGCGTATAATGCACATATATATAGATTCCGTGTAATTATAAAGTATATTGGCGGGAGGGTCGGAATCGACTTTGCTCTTGGGGCACTTTGCTTTGTCCGTATACGTTCTGGGCGCAGGTCAAGTGTTGGCACAGAACGATTGAGCTTACGCAGTGAGGGCTCGCAGTGGTACCTGGGAAGTCGAGATAGAGTATTAGGGAATGGCCATTAGCCTGACGTAGGTGTCGATGGCTTGCTCACTGGCACCTTCGTCGGTGTTCTTTTCATGACGCCAGGTCAGTACGTCGGTGGCTAGGCGCTAACCAGTAGAGTCGGGCAGGGTACTCGTGGAACTAGAGGGTATAGAAGTAAGGGGGTGGAAGTGAGGAACATTAAAATGCACCTACTAATTGCGAGAAAATGAGATGGCATAGCAATAAGGAAAGTTTGTGCACAAGAGGGTGTGTCAGTAGCGAGTCATAGTACCATCAGTATTGAAGAGAGTAAACCTTAGATTGAATGAGACTTGGGGTAATAGGCATGTATATATGCTGTCGAACACATATGCATGGATATGGGCATACTGTATTCCTTAACGTGTGCGTCCTCGGCCTTCAATGCGTATGAGCGTAAGTGTGCGTTGGGTCGCAGGATTCGCCTTCGTTTGACGGCGCATGACCGGGCTTAACTAATTTGCGTTGAAATCAAACAGTGCGCGTCTTGCTCGGCGCTTCAATCGTATGAGCGTAATTCTCGGTGCAGCGGGCGCAAGGGTTCGTTGCGTTTACGGCCAATGAGCCGGGCGTTAAATTAACTTGCTGTGATGTGTGTAAGCAGCGAGTAGAGTTCGTTATTATAAACGACAGGTGTCTCTGAACTGTGTTGCCTATTTGCAACTGGAGAAATACTATATACAACAGGGCAAACTTACTAAAGAATGGCATAACTCCAGCGATTACTGAGGACAAGATATCAAACTTTCGAGAGGACGTCGTAAATGAGATTTGGTTGCAGTATTAGTGCAGATAGGGATAGCACATAGTACCTGATAAATATACTAAGTCATATAGAGTGAATTCAGACGTAGAGTGTGGCAGGTAGGTAGATAAGAGGATAGTCAGGTGAATCGAAATTCTACGTGTGGACGAGCGAACAGATTAGCTCACAAGTATGAAGAACAGTGTTAATACCGGATATAGTGTATACACATAATATAACAATATGCAAGACAGTAAGTATGCCCTTATTACTACGAAGAAATAACATATAAGAAGAAAAAAATAGATAATTTCATTAATTCGACACAATAACATGAATACTATGATGAGAGCGAACCAGACATAACGAATAATTAAATAAACTCGAAGGTAGTGTCCATTTGTTCTGAGGAATGATATATGCTAAATTATTGTGCGATCTGAGGATCGAAAATAGATAGAATGACAATACATCATTACGGGATGATTAGGGCTGGGGAATGAGGTGTGACGTGAGAGGAGGGTCTGTGTCACTTAGGTTTGATACTCAGTATGGGTGATTGTTTTAAAGGAATAAAAACAAGTGTTTTGACAGGGAGAAGGTTAGTGTATGTACATGAGTTAGTGTGTGCGTTCGTAGTATGCTTGGCGGTGTAACTTGAATTTGAGGAAAGAAGGCAAACTTGTATGTGAGGTGTGGGTGGTATAGGTGAGGGCAATAGTTACTCTGGCACTAATCTTAGCAGAACTCTTTAATAGTAACGAGGAAGATAAAAGATTGATTGGGTGTATAGAACTGACGGCAATCCTAGTGTGTTGACGAGGGTTCGCAAGAATTAGTGAGGCTAGGTGAGCGCGGTGTGGCGATGTGGCGGGACGTAGTGTGTGCGAGGATACATGCTTTCAGCGATTCGTCCAGGAGGTAGTAGCAGGCGTGAGTGTCAGACACGAAGTGTAGGCAGACATGGTGTTTGGTAGCGTGATCGTAGAGACTTGTGTTAGCGATGGCCGGGCATTAAAAGGGGCGGGAGGCACGTTCGCGTGGATTCGGCAGACAGGCGTCAGCAAGGAGCGAGGTGGTAGGCGAATATGCGTCGCATTGTGAGGGTCTTAAACACCTGCGCTGCCATTCAGATGTAAGCGACACGTGAGTTGAGGAGCACGCTATCTGTCGCCGAGTATGTAAGTGCGAGTGGCCACCGCAAGCCACCAGAATATAGATTGACCCGAGAGATTAGGAGCACCACCAGCGTCACTAGTATGTGAGCGAGACGATAGATGGATCGTTGGGTGGTGATTGAAAAGGGGCTTAGATTGGCTGGTTTCTTCTTGACGACAGGAGTATGAGACCGCTTCGCCCCAAGAGACGCCCACGTGTCCCCGGTGGGAGGACGTGCTGGTGGAGCTGGACCCTGTGTGCGTTTGGCTGCATGCTGGGTCTCTCATCTGTGTGATCTACTCTCCATTACGGATCGTGTCGGCTTTTATGAGCAGGGTTCCTTCGGGAACGGGATGTTTTGTTCCTGTGTGTAAAAGAGAAAGCCGTCGACATCTGGCGTCGCTGCCCGGAAGGAGACGGGCTGACGGCTTGGCGGAGGTGTGAGGTGTACATCCGTCATTGCTACGTATGTTTGACCAGTGTGTGTGTGTAGTGTGTGTGTGTGTGTTGTTATTATATATATATATAGTATATATAGTATGATAGTATATATATATATATATATATATAGAATATATGTATATAGGACATATAAGCATATACATATAATATACAGCATAGATAAATATATATGTATCATAACATGTACATATAAATATATATATATATATGAATAACACACATACACACACACACACACACACACACACACACACACACACACACACATATATATATATGAATAATGTATGTATGTGTTGTGTGTGTGAGAAAGAGAGTATGAAGAGAATGAATATCTTCACAATACAAGAGATGTATTTTAGGCGCGGTTTCGTTGTTGTTCTCAGTCACTGGGTAAATACATGATTCATGTACAAGTCATAAATAATAACACATCCATGTTCGAAATTGTAAGATCCGCTGACCGCCTCACAGCGCCTGTTGACCTTCACTAGCATAAGTATGGCTACTTATAGCACCTGTATAAGGACATGCCGTTAAATCCATGAATACATTATCATGGTAATCTGAAAGTCCTCATTCTTCTCAAAGTTATAAACCACATAATCCAATTGACGTAGCAGACGTTAAGGGAAACTACTTGTAGCTCCGTGTTGACTGCAAGTTCGAATCCTTGGTTATGTGATATGTTCTGGACTGGCAAGGAGGCTGTTTCCGCAGTTGAAACACTACTGTCTGCATGGCGGACGGAGATGGGTCGGGGCGACAACCCCACAGCGTAGGAATAGTCTGCGTTGATCCGCTCGCGCGTACCGTGGGAAAGTGGGTGCAGGGCAGCGTGGCCTGGACACTGTAATTACCGAAGCAACAACGGGATGCTGTGCTAATACATGAAGAAGTTTGGATAAGTGGACAGTTTATGGCTCGCCATTATGTGCTCTGGTCACGGCCTCCCTGGTCGTGACTCCAGGACTATTCCTGCGGCTAACCTTTGTTGGTTGAGAAGCCGGTTGAAGCTTGTAAATGGTCCTAACCAGGGGCTGGCCTTGTCCCGCCTGTGTCAACATCAGAAGGTTCCCTTCGTCGCAGCAGACTTCGAGATGCGTCCTGACCTGGCGAGCGCGACATCGACTATTGGACTAACACGCACTGGCCGTGACGTGCATTCTTTCCTGCGCTCGCGCAATCCCTGACAGCAAAGGACTTGACCCCTTTGGGGGGCCAAGATCATGCTGCCGAGCAGGGGAAAAACGGTCACTCTTTATAAAAGCAAGGTTGGTCCTAAACCTTTTTGTCGTTTTTTATCGAGGAGGATGGGGGGACAATAAAGCAGGGGAGCGGTGGGTGCATCCGAAAAACTTAAAGAGGGGTAGACATTAAAATGGGACCGCCCCACCTATATACGGGGTGTATATATTTTTTTGCATATATATCGTTCCTAATTATTATATATAATATTATATTATATATATTTTTGGAATCGATATATATGCAAATAATATTAACACACGTAATAGGTGTGGCGGTTTCCGATTGTTATGTCTTACCCTCTTTAAGTTTTTTCTGGATGCACCCCCGCTCCCCCTCTTCATTGCCTACTCCCTCCTGCTATAAAAATCGCAAATAGGTTTGGGCCCCAAACCCTTTGACTTTCTATAAAGAGTGCCCTTTTTCCCTGCTCCGGCAGCCAGGATTTTGGGCCCCAAGGGGGTAAAGACTTCCCTTTCGCCTTCTAAAGAGGCTTTTCGACAGCATCTTCCCCGGGTGGTCTTTCGGCCCGACTCCCTTTCGGTACTTCCGAAGGCGTCGCGGCTAAGGAGACAAGGACTAGGAAGAGGCCCCGGATCTCCATGAGTGGCGCGTCCTGCAAAAAGACGCGTGGGGGCCCAGTTATTAACCATTCCGTCTAGTTTTTTTTTTTGTTGTGCGGCAGTGCGTGTTTGTTTGTCACCCATTTTGCTAAGTTACCTGGCCCATTCTGTGTCCATTACCGTGTCCGTCATCATATCTTTTATTAGTTTTTTATCCAGCTTCGACGTTTTTTTTCATTCAATTATGTAGGGTATAAAGGGAAATTTTAAACCCCAAGAATTGATAACAAATTTAACAAAAAAGGGCTAACACGATTTTTTTTTCCCTTTTTGTCTTATCATTACGATTAATAATCCATTTTTTTAAAACCTTTTTTAATAAAAATTACTATCATTAATTTTTTTCATCATGAAGTATTTCCTAGTATAATCCAAAAATCACCGCAGCAATATGTGATCGTACAAGAATTACCACGCCGCTTTTCAGGTTTACAAGCCCACAAGCAATACATTTAAATCGATTTGTAAATTCTTTCTTTGAAGTCTAACCACTCGGAAATTTTTCTTTATATGTTCGTATCACAACACACTTTTCGCGTATTTCAGTGGACCTTTTTGTTGCCCCCTGCACTAGGGATATCCCTAACAGGAAATAACTGCACATTTATTTGTATTTTTGAACCAAGGCAAATAGAGTCCACCGAAATTTTGGGAAAACACCTAAAAGCGTCAGTGAAAACAGGGAAATAGTTACTGTCGCACAAGCACCACTCGCCTAGGGATGTGTTCTACAAAGGTCAACAGTTTTTCTCATTCCAAATGCATTATCAAACCATGTACACTGAATCACGCACCCCTCTTTTACGCATTCACTCACTCGCCACACAATCACTCATCCTCATCCATTTATGCACTCCTTCACTTCACAAAAATGCTAAAAGTATTCTGTCTACTGAACAGATTCTTTTTAATTTTTCCCAAAAATAAATTTTTTAAATGTTTTTTTGAATTTTTTTTTTTTCACAAGCAGTTTTTCATTTTCCAAAACTCAAAAAAAAGCTTTTTTTCTCTGAAATTCAAGATAATAGTTTTCAAACCCCTTTACTTTTGTTCGTATATTTATCTATCTTTTTTTGCAAAGCACGTTTTTGTTTACCAGTTTACATTACAAAGGGGTTAAAACATAAAAACCCATTTTTTTAGTTTTCGAAAAAAGAAAAAGAAAATCTCCGGATAAAAAGAAAAAATCAATAATTATTATCATTGATATATTTTTCTATTAAAAATCTTATCTTTTTACTTTGCTCATTACCCCTTGTTTATATTAATGTCATTATACCTAATTATCATATTGAATTTTTATCATTTTTTCTTTTCAAAAATGTTTCTTTTTTTATTAATGTTGTTTTTTTTATAATTATGACCGCTACTATATTTTGTCATTGTAAATATTTCTTAATCATATAATTATCATTGCTTTTTTAAATATCATCATTATTCTTACTACCAAGACCAGGGGATGGTTTCCGCGGGGTTTTAAAAAAAAGGATTGAAAGATCCCCTCTTCCCCGGGTTTTGGGCGTGCAAGGTAGACCCTCCCCTTTCAGGCCGTCGCCAGGCTATCTGGGTAATCATAGAAAAAATGCATAAAAATAAAGATATGATGCCAAAAAACCACACACACACCACACACCTGCTAGACAGCGCCCTGGCTGCCCTAGGCCTCTCTCCCTCGCCACTCATACTCAACCTCACCCCGCAGTTTGGTCTAAAATTGCTGTCCATTCACCCACCGGCCCCTGCTGCCCCCCGCGCGCCGCCGCCTCGCCGGCCCTACCGCCCCCAACAAACGGGTGCCCACGGGGCCCGACTGACCGCTACCCCCGGGGAGCACAGTATCCATCTAGTCCGACTCATAAAACGAATCTGTCCATATTTCGTTTTTGTACTTGGCTTTGTTTATCTGTTTATTTTCTTGTTATTGATTGTTATTTTTACTTTTTTTAGTGTTGTTTATAGTTTATGTATAAATAGTTTGTCTCTCTATCTGTTTTTATGTATATTTTCAGCCTTGGCTGCTGAAATCAAAAAACCGTTTTATTATTATTTTATTATTAACATACACACATATATTGGTTGTGTGTGTGTGTGTGTGTGTTTGTTTGTGTGTGTTTTGGGTTGTGTGGTGTTTGTGGTTTTCAGCGACATGTGATTTTGGGAGACTTCTGTCGCCAGATGTAACGAGGGCCCCGCAACCCCAAAATATGATGCCCGAGGATTAAGGCACCGCGTCACTAGATGTGAGTGAGACGAAGAGGGATTGGGGTGGGTGAGGAAAAGGGGCTTAGATTGCGGGTTTTTCTTGTGACAGATAGAGCCCCCCCAAAGCCCCCCCGTGCCCCCGGGTGGAGACGAGTGGGGGAGCGGGCCCCCGTTGGCTTGGCTGTCTGCTGTGTCTCTCTCTCTTGTTCTCTCTCCCTTTACAGACGTGTCCTTTTTATGCGGGGGTTCCCTTTTCGGGACAATGTTTGTTCCTATCGAAAGAAAACCGGCGACTCTGCGTCCTCCCCCAAGGAAAGGCTGCGTGCTTGGCGGGGGTTTGGAAGTGTACATCGGTTTTTGCTACGTTTTTTGACATTGCTCGGCCACGCGCAAGGCTCGTCCTCGAGCCGACTGAACGCTTAAAACGATCAGTAAGGGTCTGTTTGGGTATCTAAAATGGTTCCTGGGATCCGAAATCCTAGGCCGTCCGCCCCAGGTAGCGGGGTGGCAGAGGTTTCGCATGGGTGAAACATTTAGTGGGGAGGGGTCACTCTTCAGAACGAAATATGAGTGTACCAGGCCAGTAAAGGGTAAAGGGGGAGGACGATATGTTTTTTTTTAAACACCTTCTAAATTGCGAGAAATGAGAGCAAATAAAGGAAAATTTGTCCCAAGAAGGGGGTGTCAAATAGCAGTTCAATAAGGTCCATTTATTTAAGAGAGAAAAAATTAAATTTAATAACTTTGGGGGAAAAAAAGGAGTATATATCTTCGAACACATATGCAGATGGGGCCCGAACTTAATTCTAACAGTGTGGTCTCGGCGCTTTAAAACGTATGAGCGTAAATGTGCGTGGGCGCAGGATTCCTTCGTTTACGGCCCTGACCCCTTTTAAAAAAAAAAAAAATTTGCGTTTAAAAACAAACGTGGGGCGCGTCTGGCGCTTCAATCGTAGAGCGTAATTCTCGGTGCAGCGGGCGCGGGTTTGTTCGTTTACGGCCATGGGCCGGGGTTAAAAAATTTAAATGCGGTGATTGAACCGAGTAAGTTATATAAAGCATGGTGCTCCAATGTGTTTCCATTATTTGCAAATGAGATACTATTCACCAACCCTTTAAATAAAAAAGCATTAAAATCCAGCATTTCTGAGGACAAGTATCAAAATTCGAGAGGAGTCGTAAAAAGATTTGGGTTCAGTTATTGCATAGGGATACACATAGTAAAAACGTAATCTAGATGAATTTAAGTAAGTGGGCAGGGGTAGTAAGAGGATGTCAGGTATCGAAATCTCGTGTGGACGAGCGACAGATAGCACAGCAAGTTGAAGAACAGTGATATAAAGAACGAATGTGTAACCAGAATATACAATATGCAAGAAATAATGAAATGATTACAAAAGGAATACCTTTTAAGAGAAAAAAAAAGATAATTTTATTAATTCGACACAAAAAACTGAAAAAAATGATGAGAGCACCAAAAATACAATAATTAAAAAAACTCGAAGGTACTCATTTTTTCTGAGGGAAAGATTTTTCTAATTTTTTGCGATCTGAGGATAGAAATATAAAAAGACAGAAAAATACTAAACAAACTCAATTACGGGGTGGGTTTGGGCTGGGGAAGAGGGGTTTAAGTAGGGTCTGGTCCTTAGGGTGATTTTAGTGTGTGATTGGTTAAAAAAAAAAATGGTTGACAGGAAAGTTATGTATACAGAGTTAGTAGTGTGCGTTCGTAGAGTGGGTGTATTGAATTTTAAAAAAGGCAACTTTTATGAAGGTGTGGGTGGGTATAGGGAGGGGAATAGTTATTGCACTAATAGGTACACTTACTTTTAATAGAACGAGGAAGATGTTGGGGCTGGATGAAATGCGGCATCCCGGATGTGTTGACAGGGGCGCAAAAAATTAGTGAGGCGGTGAGCCGGATTGGCGAGTGTGGCGGCGTAGGGGGGAGGTAATCTTTAGCGACTTCGTCAGGAGGGGAGACAGGCGGAGTGGTCAGCACGAAGTAGTAGGGCAGACATGGTGTGGGTAGGCTGATCGAAGAGGAATTGGTAGCGATGGGGGCAAATTAAAGGGCAGGGGGGCATTCGCTGGATCGGCAACAGGCGTCGCAAGGAGCGGGTGGTAGCGAATATGCGTCGGATTTTGAGGTCTTAAACCCGCGCCCTCAGATTTACGACACGTGGTTGGGACCCCCTCTGTCGCCAGATGTAAACGAGTGGCCACCGCAAGCCCCGAATAATGACCAGAGTTAGGAGCACCGCGTCAAAATGTGACGAGAGAGGATGGGCTTGGGGGGAGTGAAAAGGGGCTTAGATTGCGTTTTTCTTGACGACGATTAACCCCCCCCGAGACCCCTGTCCCCCGGGGGGGGGGAGAGGTGGTTTGGGGGACCCTGTGTGGGTTGCTGTCTGCTGGGTTCTCTCGGTTACTCTCGCCTTACGGGCGTGTCCTTTTTATGCGGGGGTTCCCCTTTGAGGACGGATGTTTGTTCTGTGTGAAAAAAGAAAGCCGGCGACATCTGCGTCCGCCCAGGAGAAAAAGGGTGCGTGCTTGGACGGAGGTGTGAAGTGTACATCCGGGCTTGCTACTATTGTTGACAGTGTTGTGTGTGTGTGTTTTGGGGTGTGTGTTATTAATATATATAATATATTATATATATTATATATATATATATATAAAATATATACATATACATATACATATTATACCATTAAAAATTATGTATAAAAATGTACATATAAATATAATTAAAATAGAAAACACAAATACAAACCCCACACACACACAACACAACAACACACCACTATATATATATATGTATGTATTTTGTGTGTGTGTAGAAAAGGGATGAAAGAGAAAGAAATCTTCACAATACAAGAAGTATTTTGCCGGTTTCGATTGTTTTCTCTCAGAAAAATATTCAGTAACAGTCAAATAATAAAACCTCCTGTTCGAAATTTGTAAAAACCTGACCGTCCTCCAGCGCCTGTTCCTTTACTAGAAAGTTTGGGCCCTTTGCCTTTTCTTTTTTTTTTCCCTGCCTTAAACCATGATCATCCATGGTGTCCCGTCCTCATTCTTTTCAAAGTTTAAAACCCTAATACAAAATACTACAGCGAAATAAGGGAAAATTCCTTGTTCCCGTGTTTTCGGCATAGTCAATCCTTGGGTATGTCTGGACTGGCACGGAGGGTGTTCCGCATTGAAACACTACGTCTGGCAGGGGGGACGGAGATGGGCGGGGCCCCCGGTAGGAAAGCTCGTTTTATCCGCCGGGCGTACTCGTGGAAAGTGGGTCAGGGGCGCGTGGCCCAGGACACTGTAATACCGAACAACAACGGATGCTGGGCTAAACAGGGGAAGTTTGGTAAAAGTGGACAGTTTAGGCCATTTATTTTGCTCTGGACACGGCCTCCTGGTCCGGACTCCAGGACTATTCTCGCTAACCTTTGTTGTTGAAAAAAGGTTGAAGCTTGGAAATGGTCCTTAACCAGGGCTGGCCTTTCCCGCCTGTGTCAACAGAAGGTTCCCCTTCGTCGGGAGCAGGACTTACGGAGAGGCCCTGACCCCGGCGCCACATCACTATTGGACAACACCACTGGCCGTGACACTTCTTTCCTCGGCTCGCGCCCAAATCCCTACAGCAAAGGATTTTGATCCTGGCACGAGTAATAGCAGCAAGTGTTACGTGCCGAGAACCGAAACCATTGGGATGTTGGGTAAGGATATAGGATGTTCAGAGGAACAGAGAAGCTTCCTCATGGAGATCAGATGTAGTAATTTACCCCCAACTTATCATATAGATCCATCTGAGTACTTTATTCTGAACAAGCTGGAGTTTGCCCCTTTAGTATGATGTTTGTTTGAATGCAAGTGGTGTGTTTGGAGGAGAGGTTTTATTGTGTTTAGTATAGATGCAGTTCGTGCCTGGAACCGCACTTTTAAATCGATAAAGCGAATGTTAGGCTTTTCTTGCCAAGGCAGAAATTTAATTAAAATGCAAATCTAATCGAAAGTATGTATCAAAGGTTAAACCAAGGATGATACAAAGATGTAATTTGGGGGAGGTGCTTGTGTCCTGTCGAACACATATGCAGATGGGGCCTGATGGGCCAAGGTGTGAGGTTTTTAATTGTTGTCGTAAGGAGGAAGTTTTCGTGGATTTATAACTTTTGTTTTTTGTCGCGTTTGTCTTGATACGCCATTTATGCTCCCCTCTCGAGACGGTGTCGAGTTCGTCATTGAAGACACCTGAAAGGGGCAGCGTGTCAAGCTAATGCATAAAAATCGTCAGCATAGAGGATAGTGACTGAGTCTGTGTTGTGGGGTCTGGAAGGTCGTTTGTGTATAGTGTGTAGAGTGTTGGGCTGAGTATGATGCCCGTGTGCATTGAAATGGTGCCTGAAACTTTGTTTTGAAATTTTTTAAATTTTTAAACTGCAGTTGTCAAGGAACCTACCAGAGAAA
>NW_023658586.1:0-23612 GCF_015228065.2 Penaeus monodon | reverse complement strand
CCCAACGTGCCAACTTTTTCTGGCTCCACGAAGTTCACTGTCTCTCTCTCTCTCTCTTCTTTTACATACACGCCCCCGCACGCACCCCGCACGCCACACACAACACACACACAACACATAACATATATATATTATATAAAATTTATATATATATATAATATATATATATATATATATAATTTTTATTTTTTTCAGCAAGCATAACAGTTTTGTATAGGCGGGGGGAACCCGTCTTCCTCCGTTTTGTCAGACGAGGGGAGCGGGGCGGACAGAAGACCCCCACAGGGCTAAGCCCCCGCACTACATCCCGCCCCGGGGGAGACAGAAGTCTCTGGGGCCCCGTATCCCCCCTCCACAAAAAACCCCTTTATTCCCGCACAAGCCCGTTTTCTCCCTCGCTGACCCCTGAGGGCAGCCCCAGCTCCCCCTCTTTGACCTTGGTGACAGGGTGTCCTTTTGCAGTGCTGTGTCGTCTTTACACAGTATACAAGTATGCATAAATTTTGAATGGGTAAAAAAGGGGATTGTACTAACACAACACACACACACAACATACAACCACACACACACACACACAACACACCAACACACACCACAATAAATATATATATATAAATATATTATATATATATATATATATATATATATATTGAGTATGTATGATGTATGTATGTATGTAGACGTAGGGATATAAAAAATATTTTAAAATTTTTGTTATATACACAATAAAAATATTTTCCTAATTCAGATGAATCTCAATGTCATTTTTCCACGCGAATAATTTTGGCGATTTACCTTTTCTTATAAATGAATATTTTACGCGTTTTTTGCCCTCTTTGAAAAATTTTACACAAAGCTGTGTGAGAGGCCAAACTGTCAGCGTGACTGGGGCTGAAAGACAATACGTCAGCCTGAAAGTCAGTCTATCATGCGTGCAGATTTTGGGGTAGTAGAATATTTTCGTTTTAAAAAACCTTTGAACAAAGAATTCCCAAAATCAGAAGGTTTTGACAATAATCCAAATATATCTATTTTTATTTGCTATTTATTTTTTGTGCGTGGGTTATGTATGATTAAAAATATACACATGCAAGCTATTACATGTAATAAAATTCATTTAAAAAATACATAAGATACATAAAAACAAAAAAAAAAAAAAAAAAAAAAAAAAAAAAAAAAAAATTTAATAATAATATAATATATAATAATATATATATATATAATAATATGTAGTATATATAATGTATGTATATATATTAAAATATTTTATATATATATATATATATAATATATATATTATATATATAAACGGGAAAAAGACTAAAGAGCCCCAGAATGAAAACCCGCTTTTTGGGGGGGGGGGGGTTTTTTTTTTTTGTGGGGGGGGGGGTTTTTTGTTTTTTTTGTTTTTTTGTTTGTTTTTTGTGTGTGTGGGTGTTTTTTTTTTTTTTGGGGGAAAAAAAAAAAAAAAAAAAGGGGGGGGGGGGGGGGGACAAACCATAAACCCAAAATACCAAGTCTATAGTTTTCTAATACGTGTAAAAATTGCATACACACAGAGTATAAGATGGGACAGATGGGACAGATGTCTTATATAATGTATATGTATATATATATTTTATTTATATATAATATATATATATATTATATATAATATTAATAATTCCTCAATCAGATTTAAACCCCTTTACTTTTTCAGCAAGCATAACATATTGTATACATTTAAATTTATATTAAATAACAAATTACAAAGAAAATAAAAAAAAGTAATACACTAGAAACATAGTCCCCCTTTTAAAAATTTTAAAATTTTTTTGTCCTAGTAGAAGAGTGTGGTTGTAGGCAAACGCACAAGAAGTCAAATTCTCTTTATTTTAGAGGGACAGTTGTGTTCGGGTGAGACCCTTTACCCCGATGAGGGGAGGGGCGTTTTTTGGGACTCGGCGGCTTAAATATCCCAGCCGCAAATGTATACTCTCGATTTCAGGTCCGATGAGCTGCGGGTGTTTGGCGGGGGGGGTGGGTTTCGCCAATGGACCGCTCTCCCGAGCAAGGAAACTCTTTGCACGTTGGCACCATAGAAAAAGGATGTTTGCCCATTTCATGGTGTTTTTTATCTCTTTGGGGGGAATCTGTTGTGGGTGTGGGGCCCCACGGGTATGGCTGGGGGGTTGGTAGTGAAGTCAGAGATAAAAGGGGGGAGCCGGCAGGCTCCCCAGTCGGCAAAGGGACGGGCAGTCCTTGTCGTGCTGCTCTTTTGTCTGGTTCTGCTGGAGGAGGGGGGAAGCGGATCCGTTTTTCGGCTCTGGGGGCTTAAATACACTAGCGCTGTGTAAGCGCGGGGGAACGGGGGGAGCCGCTTTTCCAAGGGACCCGGAAAATGGTGGGGACCTGTTGACCCAACCGGGAAACTATGCTGAACCCGGGTTTGGGGGGGGTCGTGCTGCTACAGGTACTCCCCTCCAGAGAGTGAGCAAAGAGAGCGAGCGAATACCTTAACGTGTCACTCCGGGTAACCAGTGTGGTTGCTTGCTTGTTTTGAGATTTGGGGAAGTTTGGTTTTCGCCCGGGCCTTTAAATTATGGCCCGGCCTGTGTCAGTTTTTAGGGCTGTTTATTTTTTGGGTCGGGAAAATCGGTGCTTACCGTGGGGGGTGGGTTTGCCAAGGCGCTCCTGTAGCCGTGGTGTAAGCATCTGCAAAATCCTTTACCAGCACGAGGGCTGTGTTCTGGGGGGTTTTGTCTTGGGAAATTTTGGTTGAAACGAAATTTCCCTCCAAGTAGTGTATCGTGTGGCGTCCCCCCGCGCAAGGCATCCCAACACCTCTTCATGTTCTGGGTTTTGTATGATCGGCCAGCAAGTGGAAACCCTAGGCGCATTCTGTGCAGAATGATTCGGTACTCTGTTGTTTATTTCAGAGGGGGCCCAGGGGGTTCTTTACCCTGTGGCATCGGAGTACCAGCGGGCCGGGAGGGGGAATATCTGTTTCCCTCTTTGAAGCTGAGGAGGAAGGGGGTTGGGCCGCCACCGTACATTTCCCTCCAAAGAAAAATTTGGGTTTTGATGAAATTATCAGGGAAATTTGGGGGCATCCCCCGGGCCGATTTGGGCCCTAATCTGTCAGCAAGTTTCATTCCCTCTGATCCCTAAAAGGCGGGGAACCCCCGTTTATGTTTAATTTCTTCTCCCCTGAGAAAAGGCACCCTTTGTGTTATTGTCCCGTGGTTTTTCAGGAGGTAGATGTTGTCAGGGGGGGAGCCCCGCTAAAGGGACAGTGACGGCTCCTTTGGAGTCTGGTGTATGACCACGTGTTCCTTTTCCCTGGACGGGGTTTTATCGGGCCCTCCCATGATAGAAAATACCTCTGCCTGAAGCGGGGAGGCGTGTCGTTCCCCTCAGGATATTGTGGAACCCCTTTGGCGAAAACCCGGCGCCTGCGGTGGGTAAGGGGTTCGACCGATCCGTCTGTGTAATATGTTAGGCCCCCGGGGGGGGTGAGGTTGAAGGACCCTCGGGGTTTTTCTGCCTTTAGGTAGGCGTACAATTCATTTTTTTTGTTTGGGCCGGGTTCATGACCGAAAAACCTCTATCGAGGTTGTGCCCAGGGCGGAGTTTCGACAAATCAGGGTGTGGGGAGTCCATCCCCTTGGCCAGTAGGGGTTCTTTGAGTGATCCCTTATTAGCACCCTGGTGGGGGAGAAAACCCGGGAGTTGTTGCAAACAGTCTTATCTTTTTTCTAGGCGTCTGACTATTTTGGTTTTAGGCTTGGTTCCGGGAGCCTGGATGCCCTTTTGTAAAAATTGGGGCTCCCGTTAGATAAATTCGTGGGGCCCAAAGGGGGGAAAAGGGTTTTGGTCTCCACTAGGAGGTGGGCCCTTTCGCCACCTTGGGGCCCCCAGAATGACCCTGGCGGCTTCTTTTGGGACTGTCTCCAATGGGTTTCTTTATTTTTTTCTCTTGATCCAATCAGAGCGAGGGGGGCATAGTTACAAGGGGCCTGACAGCATGTACGTAGAATGATCTTAGACTCTGTGTCTGGCCCCTATGCGTCTTCCATCATTACTCTCAGGACGGGACAGTCTTCCCTTTTGTTCGGTCAAGCAGGTACGGGAAACCTCCGGGGGAAGGAGAGGGCCCGGTTACCCTACCCCAAGGTACAGGTTTTCCCTGAACCCACTCCAAGTCCTTTTCCCCCGGGTTTTTCAGATTTGTCCCCTTGAACTCTCTGTCCAAAGCCAGGGCCCTTGGATTTGGCTGCAGAGACTTTAGCCCTGTCCTCCCAACACTCCTCGGTTTACCAAGTCCAGAAAACGCTGGGCTTTTTTTTGGCAGGGTGCCCCATTGGAGATGATAGCAAGATGTCGCATGGGAGATGATTTGCACCCCATGGGAGGTTTATGTTGAGGATACAGGAAATTATGGGTTTAAAAAGGGCTGGACTGAAAAACCCCACCCTGGGGGCTTTTTTTTTTTTTTCCATTTTCTAGTGGCATGTGCTGTGAAAAGGTGCCCTTTGGAAATTTTGACTTTTGGCTTTTCTTTTCGAAAAAGTATTCACCTACCCAACCCAAGAGCTTACTTTTTCCTTTTTTGGCCTCTCCTAAGGGGCAAGGGGATTTCCCAAAATTCGAAACCCTTTCCAGGTAAAGGGCAATTGAAACCCTTTTTGCCACAGAGGGCCCCCGTTTTTATTGTGCTCAAGAGCTTTGGCTAGGCTGTGCGCTGTGCTCATCCCCCTGGTGCCCCCGTGGAGGGTTCGTGGGGGGCTCCCTTTTTCCTTTGGGAAACCGGTTCAGTCCCAATCCTCTCGGCGGGCTTGGCCAGAAAAACCTGAGGAGAGAGAGGGGCGGTCCCTTCCCCGGCCCCTTTTGGTTTTTAGGGAGGGAACTATGGTAGCCCTCTTCCAGTCTGGGGTAAAGGGAAGTTTCCCGGGGAACCTGTTGGGGAGTTGGGGAATGCAAGCTCACTCCCAAATTTCCCAGGGGGGAGATGATGGGGTAGGGAGTTTCCCGTCATCCCCCCGGGGCTGATTGCGACTAGCTTTGTGTGCATCTCTTATTTCCCCTCAGAAAAAAGGATAACGTATGAGTTATCGGGTTCGGCTCCCCTTTTCTCTGATGTAAAGAAAGGTCTTTTGGGTTTTAGGCGTTTTTTCTTGCCCCAGTTCGGCTGCAGACTGTCGCTGCTCGTTCTCGCGGAGAACTCTTCCCGCCAGTCTGTTGGCCTCCCCGGGGGTCGTGGTGGTGCTTTCCCCCCGGGCTGAGCGGCTGGGGGCCGCTTGCCCCTTTGCCATAGCTCTGGAGGGGGGTACGGTGATCAAAAGGGGACTCACCCCCTTCCAGCCATTTTTCCTGCCTCACTTGGGGAATTTCCCTTTGGCTCCCTCACCGCCTCCCTTAGGAGGGCTGGGTTGTGGGGGTTTTCTTTGCCTTCGGAAATTTTTTGGGCACATGTTTACCCTGGGGGTTAAACCTCCCAATTCGTCATTAAAAGTACCAGGCGCCCTTGTGACTCCTGGACCCAGGCCGAGTTTTGGGTATTTTCAGGAGGTCCCCTCAATGGCACTTACAATTTCTGGCTTTTTAGCATTTCCCCACATTTTGCCTGTGGGGTTCTTTGTTTCTCAGACAGGGGGAAAAGGGCGCTCTGGAACGCCTGCAGTTGGCCTTGTCTGTTTTCCATCTTGGATTGGGTTTTTTTTTGGTATTTCGGCTGGGCCACAAACCCATGGGGGTTTGGTTATATTTTGCCAAAATTTGGACATAGTGACGGTTCACCCCCGAACGCCAGCAATCCTCTCCCCCAAGGTCGCAGTGGCCAGGGTGGGGTTGGGGACCCCCCCTCTAACTTTGCATGGCTCCGGCTGTTGGGAGACCCCAAATCCCGGGGAATGTCCGGCACTTTTGGCATGTGAGGGCCCAAGCCGCATCCGGTCCCCTGCAGGGACCCAGGAGGGGGTTTGGTGTGAGGAAAAGTCTCCCCCTATGACCATCGGTCGTGTGCTGCGGAACCCACATACCGGGCTGATTTTAAAAGTACTACAGTGTGGCCTGCTTTTAAACTTTGTACAATTTCGGGGGCCCCCCGGCCAGTTGAATCTGGGAGGGCAAGAGATTCAACATCTTCTCCACAGTGCGGTGCATCGGCTATTGCGGAGGGGGAAATTGTTGCCTTAAACCAGGGTCACCCAGGCCCCCTTTTGCCATCGGAACGGGGCAGCGCGTAGACGTGTCCCCTGAGAAGGGGAACAGTTTCCCGTGATAAGTCTCCTGGAGCATGAGGGATTTTCAAGCCCCCTTGACGCACATTGCGGGAGGATGGCACTCCTTGAGGGAAGCCAAGATGTTCCACGGCAGAATACTTAGTTTGGTGTCATGATTTTACAAAATTGATATTTACATCAGAGACATCGTCACATTCGGGTTGACGGTCGGAGTCGGGACAACTCCATTGGGGGGAAAGATCCTCACTCCCTGAGGACTTTTTTCGGGGTCAGGCATCCCTGGATCCACTGGGGGGGGGGAGACCCTTTTGGGTAGCTTGATTTTTCTTTTTTTGGCTTTTTCTGGGGCCAGGCTTTTTTCTGTGCATTGGTGGCCTTGCCGGGGCAGGCCAGCTCTTCGATTGGGTTGTGGCACGGGAATCACCCTGGTTGGGCTCTGCCTGTGGGGGGGCATACCTGGTTTGGGGAGGGGAGGGGAGTTTTCGACCGGGGGGTGGGGGAGAGGATTGGGTGTTTTGGGGCCTTCCCCATCTTCCTTCCCTTTATGTTTTTCCGGGTCTGTTTAAAAGAGTCGCCTGGCAACACTGACTGCCTTTCGCCTCTTCCCCCGGGGTTCCTGGACGGGATACTCCCACTGCGTGACCCAGAAAGTGATCAGGATCGACATGTCCCCCCTCGAAGAACAGTCTTTGGGTCGGGGGGGCCCGTGTGGTGCTGTTTGGAAAACCTTTTTTCCCTGGGGTTCCTTAACTTGTTTTAAATTGGGGGAACTCCTGTTTGCGGAGATCTCCGGTTTGGCTGGGGGAAAGTTCCCTTCCCCTCTTGGGGAGGTGGAAGCCTTTTCGTTTTTGGGTTCCCCCCAGACGAGGTGCCTGGGGGGGCAGGAACAAATTTCTGGTCGTTCTTAGCAACCTTTTTGCCATTTGAGGGCCGCCTCTTCCTGACGAGCAAGCCAGGCTCCAGGCGTGATGCCTTTTGCACAATTAGGACATTTGGGTTGTGTCCTTTTTTTTTTTATGTGCCTTGTGCACACCTCAGTTTGTGTGCCTTCCCTACAACACCACTTTTTGGGTTTGGCTTACAGTTAGCCTGGGGGTTTCCCTTTACTTCTGGCATTTGAAACCCCGAAGGGGTTTCAGGAAACATAAGTGCGTAGGTTGTGGGTTTCCCCCAGTTACCGGGATCAAGGGTGGAGGGGGTCCCTTTTCATGGTCACCAGGACTTGCCGGGTTTGGATTTTTCCCCTTCGACAACGGGGGGCCTCCACGACCTGTGGGTGTGATGTTATCACCCCCACATGTAGAAAATGAAAGCCAAGTAGCCCCATCTTGACTTCTTCTCCTCGGGGTTCATTTGGCGAGGGGTACTTTCCTCCCACTTTTAACCCCTTTTGCTCCTCAGGAAACAAAGGTTGGCTTGATTTTTGGGCACAAAGATCATGCCCTGACCCGGGGGAAACCCCCCCCCCCCCGGTTTTCGACAGCCGGTTTTTACGCTGGTCTCCAATCCCTTACCTTTGGGTAGGCTTTGCCCCGAAGCCTTCGGGTTTAACGGGGCCCTTGGGAATTGCGGGAAACGCCTTGGGGGTCCAGACTCCCCACAGAGTCGGACCCCGGGGCCTGGGCCGTTTCGGTCCCCCCTTTCCCGGTTTTTGGGGTTTGCCTTTGAGGCACCAGTTTTTCCGGCTGGTTCAGCTGGTGCCTCCTGATTAGCCCAGGGGGGTTTCGTCTGGGGGGGGCTCAGGGGCCCTTTCCCTGGTTGGGGCGGGCCGGAGGGGCCAGCACGAGACCCCTCTTTTGGGACAATCTGGGGGGACAGAATTTTTGTACCTGATTTTTTTTGTCTTGTTGCCATTTTGGGAAAGAGGCATGACAGTGTCATCCTGTGCTCGGGGTTTTTTTTTGCCCCCCGGAGGCACGTAAGGTTTCGGGGTGGCGCCGGGGTTTGGGGCCCTTGCAGGGTGAAAAGTAAGGTCTGTCTGGGGGGGATTTTTTTTTTAGTTTTTCCATAATTTGGGGCAGGCTTCTTTTCCACTCACGCCCCCCCCCCCACCACGGGTCCAAAAAGGGGGAAGGAGGTAAAAACCAAATGTCAAAACCAGCAACAGGGGTGATGAGTGAATATCCCGCAGCCAATTACCCGTTTTAATTTGGTACACAGGGCCGGTGGGGTCCCAACGGCAGCAGGGACTGCTTGACCCTACCCTCCCGAGGGGGGGACCACCCCGATTGCCCTAAAGGGGCCGGATAAGGCCGCCGGTCTTGCCAGAATAGGGGCCCCAAAAGAGGCGTGTTCTGCCGCGGGGGTACTGTCCCAGGGCATCGCTAAAACCTCCGGGAAACCCCCGTCTCCCAGCTCAAAAGGGGTGCCACGCACGGCAAACACGTGGGTGGGTGTCAACCTCTGGGAGTATCCCAGGGGGGACCCCTTCCCACCTACAGGACACATTGCGGGGGAAACACTTTTGCCCCTCCCCCCGTGGGGAAAGGGGAGCTCTTTCACTTTTTCCGGGGCATTCCCTTTTTTTTCCGCTCCTCGGGGGGGACCTGTCCCCTTTTTCCAAAGGAATCCCTTTTTTCTCTAAAAAACCCCCAAAGGTTGTTTCACCTCTTTGAGAAAAAAAGGGGGGTCCTGCACCTTCCTGTCAGTTCCTTTTCCCCCTGAAAAAAAGCCGGCCACAGACTGTTTCACCACAGTGAGGGGGAGAAATTAAAATTTTTCCAGGAGGTTTTATGGCAGGGCGGTTTTTGAGGGGGAAACCCCCTTCTCTCTGAAAAATCCAAAGGGGGTTTTACCCAGTGAGAGAAAGGGGGGGTTTGTACCGTTCCCGTAAGCTCCTTTGTCCCCCTGGAAACAGCCAACCCCAGACTGTTTCCATCCCCAGGAGGGGGAGGAGTGACTTTTTCCAGGCAGTTTTTTGGCAGGGTGATTTTAAAGGGAAAACCCCCTTTTCTCTGAAAAAACCCCAAAATTTCACCCCAGTGGAGTAGAGGGGACCCTTTTAAACCCGTTCAAAAAGTTCCTTTATCCCCCTGAAATGTCAAACCCCAGAATATTTTATCAAGGAGGGAAAAGACTAACTTTTTTCCCGGTACTTCCCCATCACGGGGGGAAATTGATGGGTTTGCCTAAACAGCTGCATTAGACAGAACCTGGGTGAAGGCCTGACAAGGGGGCTCTACCGCCCATCGCCCATTTCCCCAAAAAAAAGAGTGGCAGTCACAGATGGTCTGCCAGACCCAACCCCAACAAAAGAATGGAACCTAGCCCCACCGTAAGGGGAGGCCTTCTAAGGCCCCCCCGAAACACCCTCCCCTCGGGAGGTAAAAAGGGTTTTCCCACGTCCCAGCACGCGCCGAAGATGGGGTTCAGTTCACCAGAAGGTGTGCACAGGAGTCCTCCTAAGCCGAAAATTTGCATAGGGGAAAAAGTAGGGGTAGTGGGCACGAAGCTACATGCAAGACATAGGAAACGTGGGATCAAACAATGGGGGGGGCGTCACCGTCCGGGAACCCCGGTAGAGCCCCAGGGGGCCCAGATTGCATGGGGCCGGGGCGGGTGCACTCTTTAAAATGCCCCGCAAAAACCAAAGAAACGAGGGATCATGGATATGTTTTTTCCCCTTGGGGTTTCTCGGTCCACCCGCTGCGCCCCGGGGTTTTTTCCCCCACCCTTGCCGGAACCGATCATCCCCCCTTTTCTGAATCGTCCCAAATTTAAGGGGCCCATTTACCGCAGGGAGAGAGGGGAGGAGCCTGCTCATCTTCCCCTTTTCTGATTGGGTGCTGCTGGGTGTTGTCTGACCCGGGGGTGGGTTGTAGGCAAACGCACAAGAAAATCAAAATACTCTTTTTTTAGGTGGACAGCTAGGGGTTCGGGTGAGAGGGCCCAGCCGAGGGGTGAGTGGTTTTTTTGCCCTTTCTTGCTTGAGATTTGGGGAAATTCCGGCTTCGCCCGGGGGCCTTTTAATTATGGCCCGGACCTGTGTCAGCTTTTTTTTGGTTTTCTTTATTTGTTGGGCGGGCACTCGGTGCTTACCGGGCGGTGGGATTGCCAGCAGGGGGCCCGTAGCCGTGGTGTAAGCAACTCGCCCTAATTTCTTTACCCGCCGACGGCGTGTTTTATGGGGGGTTTGTCCCAGGAAATTTCGTGTGCACGCAATTTCCAGTTTGTGTTTCCAGTGGGCGTTCGGCTCGCCGCAAGCATGCAACACCTTCTTCACGTTCTATTTTTTGTATAATCTGCCATGCACAGTGGTAACCTAGGCCCCACTGGCAAAAATGACTCGGTACCCCCTGTTTTTTATTTTAGAGGTGCAGTGGTTTTAGGCCCGTGGCATCTGAGTACCAGCTGGCCGAGGGGGGAAAAATCTCGTTTCCTCTCTGTGGGAAACTTTCAGGGGGAAGGAGTTGGCCCCCACCGTTTCCCCTTTCCCCCTAAGTAAATTTTGGGCTGATGTATTACTGGGATTTTGGGGGATACCCCGGCCCCATTTTGGTAAACTGTCAGCAAGCTTTATTCTTTTGTTTTTTCGTGAGTTCATTATATTTTTTTAATGTAGAAAAACTATATAAGATTTTCTTAATTGTAAAATGAGAGAGAGAAGAAATAAAGATATACATATATATACAAAAAAAATAAAATATATATATATAATATATATAATAATATATATATATTATATATATTTTAAATTTTTAAAATAATATAATATAAAATTTTTAATATATAAAATATATAAAATAATATAAAGTATATATATAATTTTTATTTATATATATACATATATATATATATATATTTTTAATATATAATTTATTTTTTAAAAATAAACAAATGTCAACACATCCCCACACTCACAAACACAAAACACACACACACCACCCCAACCCCCCCCCCCCCCAAAACAACCCCCACACAAAAAAAAAAAAAAAAAAAAAAAAAAAAAAAAAAAAAAAAAAAAAAAAAAAAATATATCTATATATCATATATTTTTATATATAATATATAATATATATAATTTTATATATATATGGGTTTTAAAAACGCCGCCCCGCTGTCGCCTTTGGGTCTAGTTTCGCTTCCCCCGGCCCTGAGGCAAATCTTTGGCTGGCCCTTTGAATTAAATCATTATATAGTATATATATATATATTAAAAATATTATATATAAATATATATATATATATATATATATATAAAATATATATGTATTAAAATATGTAAAATATAATATTTAAAGAATAAAATATAAATTTTATATATATTATAATGTTGTATATTTAAAATATTTAAAAATAACAAATGGGATGGAGATGTTGTATACATTTTTTTATGTTAAAATACATTTTATTGTAATTAATCAATAAAAAATATATATATAAAATTATATTATATTTTATATATATATAATATATATATATTTAATATTTAATATAATGTACATATTTTATATATATATATATATTTTATATATTAATATATATATTTTATAAATATTTATAATATTATATATGCATATAACATATATAAAATAGGGATATATGATATAGTCATATAAATACATTATATATATGTATATATAAAAGAATATAAATATAATACATATATGGATGTATATTTTATGCAAAAGATTTTTTATATGTCTACAATACATATATTTTAATTAATAAATAAAAAAATATATATATATTTATATTATATTTTAAAAATATATATATATATTTTTATATAATTTATATGTTTACTTATTTAAATTCAAATTGTATTGTAGACCCTATAAATAATCTATGCCCAAAATATAAACATATATGTATATATATTTATATATCTTTTAATATCCCTATATAAAGTATTTATTTTGACTTTTATTTCATATATACCCTAATAAAGTATTATTGTAAAAATGCATATATATAATATAAAATATATTTTATTATATAAAAATATTATATATATATAATAATATATATATAATTTTATGGATAAATTTTATATATATATAAAATTTTTTAAATTAAAACCCATTTTTATATAATTATATATTTTTAAAAATTTTCCTTTTGTAAAATATATTTTTATAATATTATATATATATATATATATATAATATATTTATATTTTATAATATATATAATTTTTGTTTATTGATTTAAATTTCAATATATGGATTTTAGGGCATTTAAAAAAAAAGTATACATCATATACATACATATAGTATATATATTTATATATATTATTAAAACATACATAATATAATATATTATATATATATATATATATATATATAATATTATATTACATATATATATACATTATTATATATAATATTATATATATATATAAAAATATTTAAAATTTTTTTTAAAAAATTTTTAAAAATTTTTAAAAATATAAATATATAATATATATTGCAGTAATTCGACGCCAGCCAAAGATTTTCCCCTACGCCGGGGGGAAAACGCAAAATAGGGCACGAGGCCCCCAGGGAGCTGGCGGCGGTCGTTTAATCAATAAAATATATATATATATAATCATATATATTATTTTATATATATATAAATATATATATATATTTTTTTTTTTTTTTTTTTTTTTTTTTTTTTTTTTTTTTTTTTTTTTTTTTGTGGGGTGTGTGTGTGTGTGTGGGGGTGGTGTGTGTGTGTGGTGTGGGTGTGTGTGTGTGGGACATTTTGTTATAATATATATATGTATATATATATAAATATATATATTATATATGTATTATATAAATTATATATATATATACATTAAAATATAATATATATAATATATATTTTAATATATATTTATGTATAATATGTTTAAATTTTTTTCCCCCCTCTCTCAGTTTTCAATTAAGTAGACTTAATTATTTTATTACATTACAAAAAAAAAAAAAAAATGAACTCAAAGAAGAAACAAAAGAATGAGCTTGCTGACAGATTTTGGGCCCAAAACGGCCGGGGATGCCCCCCCCCCTTTCCCCTGATAATCATCCCGAGCCGAAAATTTTTTAGGAGGAAGGGTACGGTTTTGGGGGCCCCCAAATCCCCTCCGCAGCTTTACAGAGAGGAAAAGAGATATTCCCCCCCGGCCCGCTGGTACTCAGAGCCCCAAGGGTATAACCACTGGCACTCTTTTGAAAAAAACAACAGAGGGAACCCAAGGCATTTGCACAGAATGCGCCTAGGGGTTTCCCCTGTGCATGGCAGATTTTACAAACAATAGAAAAAAGTGAAAAGAGGTGTTTGCATTTCAAATTTCGGCGGGCCCAACGCCACACTGGTACACTACTGGAGAATTTCCCTGCCCCCCGCAATTCCTAAGACAAAGCCCCCTAGAAACAGCCGTGTTTTTGGGGAAAGAGATTATGCGAGGGCTTACACCCCGGCTACAGGGAGCGCCTGGGTGGCAATCCCACCGCCCCGGAAAGGGCCCCGAGGTCCCCCCACAAAACAAAGGGGACAACCATAAAAAGCTGACACAGGTTTGGGGGCCAAAAAGTGAAAGGGCCCGGGGGAAACCAGAACTTCGCAAATCTCAAAAAAGCAAGCCAAAGGGAAAAGCCCCCTCACTCATCGGCTAGGCTCTCACCCGAACACTAGCTGTTTCACTCTAAAAAAAAAGAGTTTAAATTTTACTTCTTGTCGTTTTCCTAAAACCACAAATGGTCACCCACAACACCCAGCAGCAGCCAAAACAGAAGAAGGAAAAGAAGGGGCAGGCTCCCCCCCTCTCCCTGCGGGGAACGGTCCTTTAAATTTGGGCGATTAGGGGAGAGGGGATTTTATCGGTTTTCCCGGGAAAAGGGGGGCGGAAGGGGGGGCAGCGGGTGGGGGCCCCAGCAACGCCAAAAAGAGTTAACATTTATGGGCCCCCATCCCTCGATCGTGTGGGTTTTTCAGGGGGATATTAAAGAGATGGGACCGCGCCGGTTTCCCAAAGCCCAAACTCCGGGGCCCCGGCTTACCCCCGTTACCCGGGCGGTGAAGCGCCCCCCCTTGTTTGATGCCCCGAGCTAGGGCTTGGGATGTAGCTTCGTGCCCTTTCTAGCCTACTCTTTTCCCATTTTTAATTTTCGGGTTAGGAGACTCTGTGCAAAAACCTTTGGTTTAACTGAACCCCATTTCGGGCGCGTGCCGGGGCGGGGCAGACCTTTACTTCCCCCGGGGGAAGGGGGGGGGGGGTGTGTCTGGGGGGCCCTTTGAAGGCCTGCCTTACGGGGGGCAAGAGTTTTCCTTCTTGTTAGGGATTGGTTTTGGCAGACCCCTCTTATGACGGCCCCTCTTTTTTTTTCGAAAAGGGCCCATAGGCAGGTAGAAACCCCTTGTCAGGCCTTTAGGCCCCCGGTTCTGTTAAAAAGCAGCTGCTAGGAGAACATCAAGTTCCCTTTATAGGGGAAATAACCCGGATAAAAGTTGTCTTTCTCCCTCACTGTGATGAAATAGTCGGGGGTTTACTATTTCAGAGGGGGGAAGGAAAATTTCTGGAAAAAGGGACAGGTCCCCTTACTCTCCTGAGGTGAAACTTTTGGGGGTTTTAGAGGGGGGAAGAGGATTCACGTTAAACTCACCCCGCCCAAAAAAAACGCCTGGGGGAAAAAAATCAGCTCCTCTCCCCCCCCTGTGAAGGAAACAGCTGTGGTTGGCTGGGTTTTCCCGAGGGACGAAGGGCTTTCGGAAAAGGTTTCAGAAAACCCTTTCTCACTGAGGTGAAAAAATCCTTTTGGGTTTCAGAGAGAAGAGGGTTCACCCCAAAAAAACCCCCTTTTTGCCAAAAGGGAACCCCTGGAAAAAAAAAGTAATTTTTCTCCCCCACGTGGTAAAAAAAGTCTGTGGCCCGGGTGTTTTTAGGGGATGAAGGAAATGACAGGAAAAAGGTGAAAGGACCCCCTCTTTTTTCAAAAGAGGTTTAAACAACCTTTGGGCGTTTCCCCGAGGGAAAAAAGGGATTCACTTTTAAAAAAAGGGGACAGGGCCCCTCGAGGAGCGGGAGGAAATGCCCCCCGGGAAAAAAAGGAAAAAGCTCCCTTTCCCACGAGGGGGAGCAGAAGTGGTTTCCCCGCCCTGATGTTTCCCGTAGGGGGAAGGGCATTCCCCTGGGGTACTTCCCCGAGGTTGAAACCTACCAAGTGTTTGCCCCTGCGTTTGGGACCCTTGTGAGCGGGAACGGGGAAATCCTGGAGGTTTAAACGATGCCGTGCACGAGTACGCCCTGCGGCTAGCAACACGCCTCTTTGGTCCTCTATTCTGGCAAGACAGGCGGCCTGATCCAGGCCCGGTCAGGTCAATCGGCTGGTCTCCCTCGGGAGGCTAGGGTCAAGCAGTCATGCTGCCGTTGGTACCCACACCGTCCGTGTGTACCAGTGCAATCGGCTAATTGGCTGCGTATATCCACTCATCACCCCTGTTGCTGTTAGACATTGGTTCTAGCACTCAGCTTCCCCTTGTTGGACTCCGTGGTGGGTGGGGGCGTGAGTGGATGAAGCACTGCCAAGTTATGGAAAATCTAAACAAAAATCCCCCACAGACAGACCTTACTGTTGACGACCCGTGCAAGGCCCAGACCACGGCAGCCACCCTGAAGCCTTACGTGCCTCCGGGTGGCAAAAGAAAACCCCGAGCACAGGATGACACTGTCATGCCTGCTGCCAAGATGGCGGACAAGACAAATAAATCATGTACAAACATGTCTGTCCACCAGATTGTCCAACAGATGGACTCTCGTGCTGGCCCCTCCAGGCCAGCACCCAGACCAGGAAGGTCTCTGAGCCCCCCTCAGACGACCCCACTGACTGAATCGGAGCCCAGCTGAACCAGCCGAAAAGTGGTGCCCCACGAGAAACCCCAAAAACCCGAAAGGCGGCCCAAAACGGCCGAGGCCGGAGCCGACTCTGAGGCGAGTCGGACCCCAAGGCTTTTCCGAAATTCAAGGTCCCTTTAACCCAAAGGGTTTCGACAAGCCTACCAGATGGTAAGGGGCATGGAGACCCAGCGTAAAACCCGGCTGTCGATCCGGGTTGCGCGGACGGGGCATGATCATCGTGCCCAAAGATAAAGCCCCCTTTTTGTTCCTGCAGGGGGGACAAAGGGAGAAAAGAGGGAGGAAATGAGCCTCTCGCCACAAACCCCGAGGAAAGAGAGTCAAGATGGTGCACTTGTTTCTCGGGTTCAACGATGTGGAGGTGAAAACATCACACCCACAGGGGGGAGGTTCCCCGATTGTCGAAGGGGAAGACCCAACCGGGCAAGCCCTGGGACCATGAAAGGTACCCCAACCCTCCCCCCCTTGCTGGGTAACTGGGGGACCTAAAACCCTACGCACTTATGTGCCTGAACCACTTCGGTTTTTCAAGTGCAGAAGTACGGACCCACCAGGCTAACTGTACAGCAAGCCAAAATGGGTTTCTGTAGAAAAGGCCACAATACTGAGGTGTCATAAAGGGGACATAAAGAAGAAAAAAAGGGACACAACAGCCAAATGTCCTAATTGGGCCCAAAGGGGGCATCACGCCGGGAGCCTGGTGCTCGTCGGAAAGAGGGGGCCCCAAAGGGCAAGAGGTTGCTAAGAAGGGGACCAGACTTTTTTCCTCCCCCCCCAGGCCCCTACGTCGGGGGGGAGGAACAAAAGCGAAAAGGTTCCCCGCCCTCCTAAGAGGAAGGAAGCTGCCCCAGCCGAAACCGGAGATCCCCGAAAATCAGGATTCCCCCCAAGTAAAGCAAGGCAGGGGAACCACGGGAAAAAAGGGTTCCAACAACCACCGGTCCCCCCAGACCCAGAAGCATGTTTTCGCGGGGGGGGACATGTCGATCCTGATCACTGTTTGGGGTCACACAGTGGCAGTACCCTGCCCGGGACCGAGGAAGAGGGGATAAGGCAGTCAGTGTCCCATGACGACTCTTAAACAGACCGTGAAAAGCAAAAAGGGAAGGAAGAGGAGAAGGGCCAATCACCCCAAATCTCTCCCTACCCCAGCGAGACTCCCCTCCCCTCTCCAACCGGGGCTACCCCCCACAGGCGAGCCTAACCAGGTGATTCAGTCCCACAAGCGAATCAGAAGAAGCTGAGCCTGCCCGGAAGGCCCCAAATGCACAGAAACAGCCTGGCCGAGAAAAAGCCAAAACAAAAAGTCAGAGCTACAAAGGCTCTCCCCCCCCCGTGGACCCAGGATAGCCTGACACCGAAAGGGAGTCCCAGGCAGTGAGGATCTCACAAGGGGAGTTGTCAGACTCCGCCCGTAAACCCCGAATGTGACGATGCTCTGATTAACTATCTAGAACATCAGACACGCAATCTAAGTTTCTCAGGGAACATTTTGGGGCTTTCCTAAAGGGGAGTGCCTCCCCCACGCAATAGTGCGATCAAGGGCATTGACTCGTCATGCTCAGGAGACATTATCAGCGGAAGCTTTTCGTTCTCGGGGATCAGTCTACGCGCTGCCGTTCCGATAAAAAAAGAGGCCTGTGCCCCTGGGAAGGCAACAATTCCCTGCCCCGCAATGCCGATGCACGCACTGGGAAGATTTTTGAATCTTGCCGTCGAGATTAAAAGGGCCGGGGGCCCCTGAAATTGTAAATGTGTACAGCAGGCCACACGTGAGCTTAACATCAGCCAGGTTGTGCTTCCGCAGCACACGACGAGTGATATGGGGGAGATTTCAAGCACACCACCCATCGGGTCCTGAGGGCACCGGGCGGCTGGCGTCACATAGCCAACTGTCGGGGAATTCCCGAACGCTTCCTCAACAGCCAGGACCAATGCATGTGAGAGGAGGGGCCCTAGACCTACCTGGCCACTCGATTGGTGGAGAGGAGGGGCGGGCGTGTCGATGAGACCGTCATAGTGCCCATTAGGGCAATAAAAACCCCTCATGGATAGTGGCCAGCCGAAATCCCAGCCCGAACCCAAGAAAAAAACAGAAAGGCCAACGGGCGGGGCGTTCCAGAGCGCCTTGGCCCGCTGTCTGAAAAGCAATGAACCCACAAGAGGAAAAGGGGAAAAGGCTACAAGCCGATTTGTAAGTCCCTTTGATGGGGCACCCTCACTGACCATCCCCAAAAAAACTCGCCGGGGTCCAGGACCAAAGACGCCTGGTACTCAATGACGAGATTAGGGAGGTAAACCCACGGGGAAAACTGTGCCAAAAAAATTTTCGAAGGAAAAAGAACCCCCGAAACCCTAGCCCTCCTAAGGGGGCGGTGGGGGTGCCAAGGAAATGCCAGCGAGTGGGGCGGGAAAAGTGGGGAATGGTGTGAGTCTTTCGATCACCGACCACCCTCTCAGAGTATGGCAAGGGGTAAGCGACCCACCAGCCGCTCAGCCCCGAGATGCACGCACCACGACCCCCGGGAGGGCCCAAACAGACTGGCGAAAGATTTCTCCGAGAACGAGCAGCGACAGTCTGCCAGCCGAACTGAGGGAAAGACAAGAACCCCACAACCAGACAGTTTGCTCACATCAGAAAAGGGCGCCGAACCCGATAACTCAGCTTATTTTTTCTCTGGGGGAACAAAGAGATGCAACAAAGCTAGCGCAACTCACCCGGGGATGCGGGGTTCTACCCCCTCATCTCCCGCCGGGAGGTAGGTGAGCTTGCATCCTGAACTCATCAACAGGTCCGGGGGAAAATTCCCTTTACCCCCGAGGGGGAAAAGGGGACCATAGTTTCCCTCCCTAAACCCAAAAAAGCCGGGGAAGTACCGCCCCATCTCTCTCCTCAGCTGTCGGCCCAAAAGCCCAGGGAGGGGACTGAAACCCGGCTCCAATGGAAAAATGGGAGCCCCCCACGAAAACCCCACGGGTTTTCCAGGGGCATGAGCACAGCGCACAGCAAGCCCCGCTCTTTAGACAATAAACAAGGGGATCTGTGGCAGTATTCCTTTACCCGGAGAAGGCTTTTCGAATGGCAAGTCCTTTGCCATTCAGGAGAGCCGATCCAAAAAGGAACAGAGGTAAGCTCTTTGGTTGGATAGGTGACTACTTACGAAAGAACAGCCAGAGTCAAAATTTCCAAAGGGCACCTATACGCAATGCCCCTGAAAAGGAACGCCACAGGGGGGGGTTCTCAGTCCAGCCCTTTTTTAAAACACTAATGTCCTGTATCCTCAAAAAAACTCCAGGGGTGAAGATCTTCCTATGAGACGATCTTGCTATATCTCCAATGGGGCAACTGCCAAACAAAACCCAGCGTTTCTGGGCTTGGTATCCGAGGAGGTTTAGGACAGGACTAAAAAATCCGCAGCCAAATCCAAAGGGCCCTGGTTTGAGACAGGGGTTAAGGCACAAATCTGAAAATCCAGGGAATGGATTGGAGTGGGTTTAGGAATACCCGTACCTGGGGTAAGGAAGAACGGCCCTTCCCCTTCCCCCAGGAGGTCCAGTACCGTTGACCGAACAAAGGGAAGACTGTTGTCAGAGATAAAAGAGTGGGAAAACGCATAGGGGCCCGACACAGAGTACAAGATATTTACGTACATGCTGTCAGGCCCCTTGTAGACTTTTTGCCCCCCTCGCTCTGATTGGCATCAAGAGAAAATAAAAGACCCATTGGAGCAGCCAAAAAAGAAGCCGCCAGGGGATTTTGGGTGCCCAAGGGGGCGAAGGTCCTCAACCTCCCAGTGGAGACCAAAACCCTTTCCCCCTTGGCCCCACGAATTTATCTAACGGCAGCCCCTTCTTTTCAAAGCATCCCGGCTCCCGGAACACAAGCCCCAAGACACAAAATAGTCGAGCCTAGAAAAGATAACGAGCGTTTGCAAAACAATCCTGGTTTTCTCACACAGCCCGGGGGGGTATCGGCATCAGTCAAAGAACCCCTACGGCCAAGGGATGGACTCCCCCCACCTGACTTTTTCGAAGGGTCCGCCCTGGGCACAAACCCCCGAAGAGTTTCGGCATGAGACGGCAAGCAAAAAGAATGAATATTGTACGCCCAGCCTAAAAGGGGAAACCCGAGGGGATTTCAACCTCACCCCCCCGGGGGCTAAATATACACAGACGGGTCGGTCGTCCCTTTACCCACACTGCGGGGCCGGGTTTGCCCCCGCAAGGGTGCCCCAAAAAACCCGAGGGGGAAAAGACAACGTCCCCGCTTAAAGGGGAGGTAGTTTCTATCATGGGGCACTGTACACGCGTCCAGGAGAAAAGGACCGGGGCATACACACAGACTCCCAAAGGGGGCCGTCGACGTCTTCAGCAGCGCTCACCACTGAAAATCTACCCCCTGACAACCATGGCACAAAAACACAAAGGGGTGCTTTTCAGGGGGAAAAAATTAATAAACGGGTTTTCCGCCTATAGGGTCAGAGGCAATGAGTTTTGGGCAGATAGCCGAAACGGCGGGGAGCCCCCAAAAACCATGGGAAAAACATCAAAGCGAAGTTTTCTTAGGAGGAAAGGGCGGTGGCGGCCAACTCCTTCCTCCTGCGCTTCACAGGGGAAACGAGATATTCCCCCGGCCGCTGGTACTCAGATGCCACAGGCTATGAACCCCGGCACTCTCTGAAAAAAAACAAAGAGGTACCCAAGTCATTTTGCACAGAATGCGCCTAGGTTACCACGTGCATGGCAGATCATACAAACAAGAACAGAGAGAGGTGTTTGCATGCATTTCGGGAGCCGAACGCCACATGAACATACTTGGAGAATTGCGTACACGCAATCCTAAGAAAACCCCACAGAAACAGCCGTCTGTGGTAAAGAGATTATGCGAGATGCTTACCCACGGGTCAGGAGCGCCCGTGGCAATCCCACCGCCACGGTAAGCACCGAGGTCGACCAACAAATGAGACGCCATAAAAAGCTGACACAGGCCGGGCCCTTTAAATGAAAGGCCGGGCGAACCAGAACTTCGCAAATCTCAAGCAAACAAAGCAAACCCCACTGGTGACCCCCGAGGACACGTTAAGGATACGCCGCCGCTTGCCACTCTTGGAGGGGGGTACCTGTAGCAGCACGACCCCCCAACCTGGGTTTAGATATTTTCCCCGTTGGGGCAACAGGTCCCCAAGCCATGTCCGCGCTCATTTGGGCGCGGGCTCCCCTCGTTTCCCCGCGCGTTAACACGCAGTGTATTTAAAACCGCAGGCCGAAAAACGAGATCAGCATTCCCCGACCTCAGCAGAACCCGACAACAGCAGCAGCACGACAAGGACTGCCCCGTCCTTAGCCGATGGGGAGCCGCCGGCCCCCCCTTATCTCTGACTCATACCAAAACCCGCCATACCCGGGGCACTACACCCACAACAGATTCTCCCCAAAGAGAAAGAACAGTAAGAAGAGGGCAAACATCCATCTTCTATGGTGACCAACGTGCGACGGTTTTTTGCTCGGGAGAGTCGGTCCCTTGGCGAACCCAAATCCCCCCCCCTCACGCGAGCTATCGGATGACTCGAGGATACATCCGGCTGGCATATTTTAAGCCGCGAGTCCAAAAGAAACGCCCATCCGGTAGGGTCTACCCGAACACAAGACACTCTAAAATAAAAGTAATTTACTTCTGGCGTTTTCCACAACCACCCCTACATTCTTAAAGGACAAAAAAAAACCTATTTAAAAAGGGGGACTATGTTTCTAGATGTAATTACTTTTTTTTATTTTTCTTTTTTAAGTAGTTATTTAATATTTAATTTACATGTATACAAACTGTTATGCTTTCTAAAAAATAAAGGGTTTTTTTAAATCTGATATGAGGGAAATTTTAAAATTATTAATATTATATATATATATATAATATATAATATATATTTATACATATACATATTTAAAATAGAACTGTTATCTGTCTATATATACATCTGGTGTAGCAATTTCTACATGATTAGGGAAAAAACTATAGACTTTGGGATTCTTGAGAGTAATGTAAAAAGATTTTTACACAAACAACACACACAAACACACCACACACAACACAAACCAAACAAACAAACAAAAAAACACTAGCCACAAACCACAAACAAACACCAACCACTCACACTCACACACACAACAAAACAAACAAAAACAAACACACACCACTATCGAATAGCGGTTGTCATGTCTGGGACTCTTTAGTCAGTCATTCCCGCTTTTTATATATATATTATATATATATTATATATATATATAATATATATATATATAATATACATACATATTAATATAATACATATATATATTATTATTATATATATATAAATATATATATAAATATATATATATTTTTTTTTTTTTTTTTTTTTTTTTTTTTTTTTTTTTTTTGTTATTTGTCTTTTTATTTGTAAATGAGAATTTTTTCAGTAAGATGTTGGGTTTTATTTTTAATCATCATAACCCAGCACAGAGAAATGAATAGGCAAATAGAAATAGATTATGTGGGATGTATTTCTAAAAAATTTGGATTTTTGGAATTCTTTTTTGCAAAGGTTTTTTAAAAAAAAGCAATATTTACTACACCAAATCTGCACGCAGATAGACAATTAGGCTGACGATATTTTGCTTTTAGCACCCGTCACGCGTGCAGTTTTGGCCAGCTCTACCAGGCTTGTGTAAAATTTTTCAAAAAAGGTCAAAATCGCGTAAATATTATTATAAGAAAGGAAAAAGTGCGCCAAAATTTTTCGCGTGGAATGAGACATTTGAGCAAAATTTATCTGATTTGGAAGTAGGTGTAGGGGTATAACACAATTAAATATTTTAATACTACGTACAAATACATACATACAACATACAACATACAATTATAATATATATATATATATATAATATAATAATATAAAATTTTAAAATATTAAAATGTGTGTGGTGTGTGTGTGTGTGTGTGTGTGGGTGGTGTGTGTGTGTTTTGTGTGTGTTTGTTGTGTGTGTATTACAATCCCCTTTTTTACTCATTCAAGTTTTATGCAATTGTATACATGGTACAAAGACAGACACACGCACGCAAAAGGACCGCTGTCACCAGGGTCAACGAGGGGGAGGCTGGGGGGCTGCCCCAGGGGTTAGCGAGGCAAAACGGGCTTAGGCAGGTGAATGAAAGGTTTTTTGTGGGGGGGGATACGGGGCTCAAGAGATTCTGTTCCCCGGGGCGAGGAGTTTGGGCGGGGGGCTTAGGCCCTGTGGGGCTCTTCTGTCCGCCCCGTCTCTCCCTCGTCTGACAACACGGAGGGAGAGACGGATTCCGCCCGCCGTATACAATACTGTTATGCTTGTGAAAAAAAAAAAGTATATATATATATATATATATATATATATATATATATATATATATGTTATATGTGTGTGTGTGTGTGTGTGTGTGTGCGTGCGTGCGTGCGTGCGGGTGCGTGTATGTAAAAGAGAGAGAGAGAGAGAGAGACAGTGAACTTCGTGGCAGCCATGAATAAGTTGGCACGTTGGTCTAAAAAAATCTGGAC
>NW_023658585.1:0-23615 GCF_015228065.2 Penaeus monodon | reverse complement strand
CAATCATAATAATAGTAATAACAATAATGATAACAATAATAACGATTTTATAATAATTATTTATATCATTATCTTAATTAGTATCGTTATTATTGTTATTATTACAGATATAATAGATTTTTTGGCAATATACTAATAATTAAGATAATATTAATAATAATAATAAAATAATTTAATAATAATAATAATTATAATAATAATAATAAAATAATAATTTATAATAAATAATAATAATATAATTAATAATATTTTAATAATATTCAAATGTTATCAAAATTATCTTTATTCTCGACTTTTATCATCATTATTGTTATGATTAATACTATTCTGGTAATTATTATCATTATTACCCTAATATTTGCCGAAATCACCAATGTAATCGATAATTCGTCATTTTGTAGTATACTCTCATAAGGCTATATTTCGCTAGATTTTGCCGCTTTTTCGACTTTTGGGAATGTTTTACTATACTTTTTTATATTATATATGGACAACAATTCCTTTTATCATCATCATCATTATATGATTATCATCATTATTATCGTTATCATCATCATTATCATCATTATCATCATTATCATCATCATTATTACATCATTATTGCAATTATTATCATCATTATTGCAATTGTTTATCATTATTATTGCAAATTATTGGAGTTATAGTATATATTTTTGCAATAATACTATACCACAGCAATAATAATAGTAATAACAATAATAATAACAATAATAACGATTTTATAATATTATTTATATCATTATCTTAATTATATCTCGTTATTACTGTAATTATTACTGTTATATATTATTTTGCAATTATACTACCAGTACAAATAATAATAATATAATAATAAAATAATAATACTAATAACAATATATAACCACTAGCATTATTATTATTATACTTATACTTTATTATTATTATTGTTATTATTACAGATAAAATAGATTTTTTGGAAATGAAACTAATAATTAAGATAAAGTAAAAAATAAAAATTTAATAAAAAAATTTAATAAAAAATAAAAATTTAATAATAAAAAATAATAATAAAATAATTAAAAATTTAATAATGATAATTTAATAATAATCAAATTTTATCAAATTTCTCTTTTCTCCCCTTTTTCTTTCATTATTGTTATGATTAATAAAATTTCGGGGAATTTATTATCATTATTACCCTAAAAATTTCCCAAAATACCAAAGAAATCGAAAAAGAGTCTTTTTGGAGTATCCCTTAAAAAGGGGTTTATATTTCGCAAAGATTTTGCCGCTTTTTCGACTTTTGGGAATTTTTTTAAACCTTTTTTTTTTTTATAAATGGACACAATTCCGTTAATCATCTCTTTACATATATCATCATTATTATCGTTTCATCTTTCATTATAATCATTATCACTCATTATCATCTTTATTGAAATTTTTAAATCTTTATTGCAATTTTACTTTTTATTGAAATTTGTTGGAGTTAAGTAAAATATTTTTGCAAAAAATCAAAATAACCACAAAATAAAAATATTTAATAACAATAAATAAAAACAATAATAAGATTTTTTTAAAAATTTATTTATAAATTATTTTAATTGTATCTTTATTCCCTATAATTAAAAAGGTTATAAAATTTTTTTGGGAAATATAAAACCATTTATAATTAAAAATATAATAATAACAATAATAATACAATAACAATAGAAAAACCACTAGCATTATTTTATTATATTTATTTTATATGTTTTTAAAAGATAAAATAGTTTTTTGGGCAATGATACTAAAAAATTAAGAAAAATTAGTAATTAATAAAAATAAAAAATAATAATAATAATAATAATAATAAAAAATAATAATAAAATAAAAAATAAAATAATAAAATTTAAAAATAATAACTTAATAATTTTTAAAGGTTAAAAAATTTTCTCTTTATTCCACTTTTGATCACCCTTTTTGGTTTATGAAAATTTAAAATTCTGGTAATTATTACTTTATTCCCCTAAAAAATTTGCCAAATCACCAAAGATATAAAAAAAAGGTTTTTTGGATTTAGATTTAAAAAAGGCTATATTTGCAGATTTTGCCGCTTTTTTCGATTTTTGGGGAAAGGGTTTTTTTTTACCTTTTTTTATTTTAATGGACAAACCCGGTTTTTATCATCATCTTTTTCATGTTTATCATCTTTATTATCGTTATCATCACCCATTATCATTTTATCTATTTTATCATTTTCCCATCATTATTTGCAATATTATCACCCATTTTTGGCAATTTTATCTTTATTAGGGAAATTTTTGGGATTTAAGTTTTATATTTTGCAAAATACTAAAACCAAAAAAAATAATAATGGGAAAAAACAATAATAAAAACAAAATAACGTTTTTAAAAAATTTAAATTTATATCTTTATTTTTAAATTATTTTCTTTATACGGTAATTTTTTACTTTTATAAAAATTATTTTTGTTTTTATACTACCAGTACAAATAAAAAATGATAATAAAAAAATTAATAATACTAAAACAATTTTAAAACCCACTAGCTTTATTATTATATACTTATACTTTTTATTTTTTTTGTTATTTTACAGTTTTTAACAGTTTTTTTGGCAAGATACTAAAAATTTAAGAAATAGTAATAAAATATAATAATAATAAATAATAAAAAAAATAAAAAATAATAAATAAAAATTTAATAAAATAAAAATAAATAATAATAAATAATTTTTTAAACAAAAATTAAAATGTTATAAAAAATTCTCTTTTTTTCCCACTTTATCATCTTTTTGTTAGTTTAAATAAAATTTTCGGTAATTTTTAACATTTTCCCCTAAAAATTTGGCCAAAATCCCCAAAAAAAAAGGGAAAAAAAAGTTTTTTGGAGTATACTCTAAAAAAGGCTATATTTCGCTGTTTTTGCCGTTTTTGGCCCCTTTTGGGGGAATGTTTTTTTTTACCTTTTTTTATATATAGGGACCCCAATTTCCCGTTATTATATACCCATTATCAGGGATTTTTCATCATTATTATCTTTATCATCTTTCATTATCATCATTATCATAACCCTTAAATCAATTATTCCCAATTTTTATCAAAATTATTGAAATTTGTTATCATTATTTTGCAATTATTGGATTATAGTATAATTTTGCAAAAAATACTAAAAACCAAAAACAATAATAATATTAATAACAACAAAAAATAACAAAAAACGATTTTAAAATTTAATTATTTATATCATTATCTTAATTAGTATTTTTATTCCCGTAATTTTTACTGTTATAATAATTTTTTGCAATTATACAAACCAGAAAAATAATAAAAAATTTGAAATAATAACAAAATAAACTAATAAAAAATATAAAACCCAATAGCATTTTTATTTTTATACTTATATTTTTATTATTATTTTTGGGTTATTATTAGAGTTTAAAATGTTTTTTTTGGAAAAGGGATACTAAAAATTAAGGTAAAGTAATAATAAAAAATTTAATAATAATAATAATAATAATAATAATAAAAAAAAATTTATAAAAATAAAATAATTATAATAATAATAATAAAAAAAAATAATAATAATTTTAAAAAATTCAAATGTTTTTTAAAAAATTCTTTTAATTCTCATTTTTAAATTTTCATTTTTTGTTATGATAATAAAATTTGGTAATTATTATCATTTTTACCCAAAAATTTTGCCGAAATTACCAAAGAAATCGAAAAACGTCTTTTTGGAGATACTCCCCAAAAGGGCTATATTTCGCTAGTTTTCCCGCTTTTTCGATTTTCGGAATTTTTTTTTTATCCCTTTTTTTAAAATTTTATATATGGACAAAATTTCCCTTTTTTATCATCATTTTATCAGGGATTATCACATATTGTTACATCATTTTATAAATCATTATCATCTTTCTTTATCATCATTATTGCAATTATTTCATCATTATTGCAATTGTTATCATTATTTTTGCAATCTTTGGGGTTATAGTATATTTTTTTGAAATAATATAAAAAAACCACAACAATAAAATGGGAAAACAAAAATTTAACGATTTTAAATAATTTTATATTTTATCTTAATTAGTATCTTTTTTACTGTAATTTACTGTATAATAATTTTTTTTGAAATTATACTACCAGTACAAAAATAATATAAAAAATAACAATAATAATACTAATAACAATATTATAACCACAGCATTATTATTATTAATTTTATACTTATTATTATTTTTATATTATTCGGGAATAAAGTTTTTTTTGGCAATGATACTAAAAATTTAAAGGGAAAATATTTAAAATAATAATAAAAATAATAAAAATAATAAAAATAAAAAAATTTTAAAAATAATAATAATAATAATAAAATAAAAAAAAATATTTTAAAAAATTAAAATTTTTTAAAAATTTCCCTCTTTATCTACTTTTATATCATTATTTTTAATGTTTAATAAAATTCGGGAAATTTTTACATTTTTTCCCCAAATAATTCCCGGGAAATCCCCAAAAAAAAACCCCCGGAAAAAACGTTTTTTTTTGGGGGTATACTAAAAAAGGCTATTTTTCGTAGTTTTTGCCCCCTTTTTCGACTTTTGGGAATGTTTTCTTTTTTTTTTTAAAATTTTTATATGGACAAAAAATTCCTTTTAATTTCTCATCATTATCATGATTATCATCTATTATGGGGATCATCATCATTTTCTTTCATTATCATATCTTATCAACTATTGCAATTTTAAATTCATCATTTTTGAAATTTTATCTTTATTATTGGCAAATTGGGTTTTTAGTTTTTATTTTTGCAAAAATTTATAAAAACCCAAACAATAAAATGAAAAAAAAATTAATAATAACAATAAAACGATTTATAATAATTTTTAAACCCATTATTTTTAATTAGTACGTTTTTACCGAAATTATTACTTTTATAATAATTTTTTTTTTGCAATTAAAAACCCGTAAAATAAAAAAATGAAAATTTATAACAAAAATAATACTAATAAAAAATTTTATAACCACTGCTTTTTTTTATTATTATACTTATACTTATTTTTTATTTTGGGTTTTTATTACAGATATAATAGTTTTTTTGGGAATAAAAAACTAAAAATTAAGGAAATAGTAATAATAAAAAATAATAAAATAATAATAAAAATATAATAATAATAATAATTATAAAATAAAAATAATAAAAAAAAATAATAAAAATTTTTAAAAAAACATTATCATCATTATCATCTTTATCATCCCTTTATAAATCATTATTGCGATTTATCATCATTTTTGCAATTGTTTTTATTATTGCAATTTTTGGGAGTTATAGTATATATTTTTGCAATAATACTAATAACCACAACAAATTAGGGTAATAATGATAATAATTACCAGAATTGTATTAATCTTTAAAAAATAAAGAGAAAAAAAGTGAGAAAAAAAGAGATTTTTGAAACTTTTTGGAATATTTTTAAAAATCATTATTATTATTTTTATTATTTTTTAATTTTTAATTATTTTTATTATTATTATTTATATTTTTAAAATTTTTATTTTATTATTTTTATTATATCCCTATTATTTAAATTATTAGATCTTTCCCAAAAAAATCTTTTTATATCTGAAAAATAACAATAAAAATTTAATAAGATATGTATAAAAACAAATAATGCTATTGGTTTTAATTTGTTTTTGTTTTATTTTTGTTATTATTATCATTTTATTTTTTGTTCCCGGTAGTAAATTGCAAAAAAATTTTTATAACAGAAAATTAATTACATTAATAACGATACAAATTTAAAGAAAAGGGAAAAAAATAATTTTTAAAAAAATCGTTTTATTGTTATTATTATTTTTAAATTAACTATTATTATTGTTGTGGTTTTAGTATTATTGCAAAAATATATACTATAACTCCAATAATTGCAATAATAATGATAACAATTGCAATAATGATGATAATAATTGCAATAATGATGATAATGATGATGATAACGATAATAATGATGATTATCATGATAATGATGATAATAACAGGAATTGTGTCCATATATAATATAAAAAAGGTATAAGAAAAACATTCCCAAAATTCGAAAAAAGCGGCAAAATCTAGCGAAATATAGCCTTTTGAGAGTATACTCCAAAATGACGTTTTTCGATTTCTTTGGTGATTTCGGCAATTATTAGGGTAATAATGATAATAATTACCAGAATTGTATTAATCATAACAATAATGATGATAAAAGTGAGAATAAAGAGAATTTTGATAACATTTGAATATTATTAAAATTATTATTATTATTATTATTATTATTATTATTATTATTATTATTATTATTATTATTATTATTATTATTATTATTATTATTATTATTATTATTACTATTATCTTAATTATTAGTATCATTGCCAAAAAATCTATTATATCTGTAATAATAACAATAATAATAATAAGTATAAGTATAATAATAATAATGCTAGTGGTTATAATATTGTTATTAGTATTATTATTGTTATTATTATCATTATTATTATTTGTACTGGTAGTATAATTGCAAAAATAATTATTATAACAGTAATAATTACAGTAATAACGATACTAATTAAGATAATGATATAAATAATTATTATAAAATCGTTATTATTGTTATTATTATTGTTATTACTATTATTATTGTTGTGGTTATTAGTATTATTGCAAAAATATATACTATAACTCCAATAATTGCAATAATAATGATAACAATTGCAATAATGATGATAATAATTGCAATAATGATGATAATGATGATGATAATGATGATAATGATGATAATGATGATGATAACGATAATAATGATGATAATCATGATAATGATGATGATAATAACAGGAATTGTGTCCATATATAATATAAAAAAAGGTATTAAAAACATTCCCAAAAGTCGAAAAAGCGGCAAAATCTAGCGAAATATAGCCTTTTGAGAGTATACTCCAAAATGACGTTTTTTCGATTTCTTTGGTGATTTCGGCAATTATTAGGGTAATAATGATAATAATTACCAGAATTGTATTAATCATAACAATAATGATGATAAAAGTGAGAATAAAGAGAATTTGATAACATTGAATATTATTAAAATTATTATATTATTATTATTATTATTATATATTATTATTATTATTATATTATTATTATTATATTATACTATTATCTTAATTATTAGTATCATTGCCAAAAAATCTATTATACTGTAATAATAAACAATAATAATAATAAGTATAAGTATAATAATAATAATGCTAGTGGTTATAATATTGTTATTAGTATATTATTGTTATTATTATCATTATTATTATTTGTACTGGTAGTATAATTGCAAAAATAATTATTATAACAGTAATAATTACAGTAATAACGATACTAATTAAGATAATTATATAAATAATTATTATAAAATCGTTATTATTGTTATTATTATTGTTATTATTATTATTATTGTTGTGGTTATTAGTACTATTGCAAAAATATATACTATAACTCCAATAATTGTAATAATAATGATAACAATTGCAATATTGATGATAATAATTGCAATAATGATGATAATGATGATGATAATGATGATAATGATGATGAGAACGATAATAATGATGATAATCATGATAATGATGATGATAATAACAGGAATTGTGTCCATATATAATATAAAAAAGGTATAAGAAAAACAATCCCAAAACTCGAAAAAGCGGCAAAATCTAGCGAAATATAGCCTTTTGAGAGTATACTCCAAAATGACGTTTTTTCGATTTCTTTGGTGATTTTTGCAATAATTAGGGTAATAATGGTAATAATTACCAGAATTGTATTAATCATAACAATAATGATGATAAAAGTGAGAATAAAGAGAATTTTGATAACATTTGAATATTATTAAAATTATTATTATTATTATTATTATTATTATTATTATTATTATTATTATATTATATATTATTATTATCATTATTTATTATATATTATTATTACTATTATCTAATTATTAGTATCATTGCCAAAAAATCTATTATATCTGTTATAATAACAATAATAATAATAAGTATAAGTATAATAATAATAATGCTAGTGGTTATAATATTGTTATTAGTATTATCATTGTTATTACTATTATTATTGTTGTGGTTATTAGTATTATTGCAAAAATATAATTATAACTCCAATAATTGCAACAATAATGATAACAATTGCAATATGATGATAATATTGCAATCATGATGATAATGATGAGGATAAGGATGATAATGATGATAATGAGATGATAACGATAATAATGGATGATAATCATGATAAATGATGATGATAATAACAGGAATTGTGTCCCCATATATATATAAAAAAGTTATAAGAAAAAACATTCCCAAAACGTTCGCACAAAGCCGGCAAAATCTCGCGAAATATAGCCTTTTAGAGAATACTCAAAAATGAAGTTTTTTCGATTTCTTTTTTGATTTCGGCAATTATTAGGGTAATAATGAGAATAATTACAGACATTATATTAATCATAACAATATGATGTAAAAGTGAGAATAAAGACGAATCTTTGAAAACATTTGAATATTATTTAAAAATTATTATTATGATTATTATTTTATTCTTATTATTATTATTATTATTATTATTATTATTATTACTATTATTACTATTATTAGTATCATTGCCAAAAAATCTATTATATCTGTAATAATAACAATAATAATAATAAGTATAAGTATAATAATAATAATGCTATTGGTTATAATATTGTTATTAGTATTATTATGTATTAATAATCATTATGATTTTTTTACTGGTAGTATAATTGCAAAAAGTAATTATTATAACAGTAATAATAATTACGGTAACTAACGTACTAATTAAGATAATGATATAAATACTATTATAAAATCGTATTATTGTATTATGTTGTTATTAATATTATTATGTTGTGGTTATTAGTATATTGCAAAAATATATACTATAACTCCAATAATTGCAATAATAATGTAACAATGCAATAATGATGATATAATTCCAATAATGATGGTAATGATGATGATAATGATTGTAATTGATGATGAAACGATAAATAATGCTGATAATCATGATAATGATGATGATAATAACAGAATTGTGTCAAATATAATATAAAAAAGGTATAGAAAAACATTCCAAAAGTCGGAAAAAAAGCGGCAAAATTAGCGAAATATAGCCTGTTGAGAGGGATACTCCAAAATGACGTTTTTCGATTTCTTTGGTGATTCGGCAATTATTAGGGTAATAAGGGATAATTAATTACCAGAATTTTATTAATCATAACAATAATGATGATAAAAGGAGAATAAAGAGAATTTTGATAACATTTGAGATTGTGTGTAAACTATTATTTTTTTTGATATATTATTATTATATTATTATTATTATTATTATTATTATATTATTATTATTATTATTTATATTATTATTATTACTATTATCTTAATTATAGTATCATTGCCAAAAATTCTGTTATATCTGTTAATAAATAACAAAAATAATAATAAGTATAAAGATGATAATAATAATAATGCTAGTGGTTATAATATTGTGATTTAGTATTATTATATTTTTATTATCATTATTATTATTTGTACTGGTAGTATAATTGCAAAATAAGTATTATCCCTCCCCCCTCAGTAATAATTACAGTACTAACGAAACTAATTAAGATAATGATATAATTAATTATTATTTAAAATCGTTATTATTGTTATTATTATTGTTATTACTATTATTATGTTGTGGTTTAGTATTAATTGCAAAAATATATTACTATAAGTCCAATAGGCAATAATAATGAGAACAATGTGCAATAATGATGATAATAATTGCAAAAATGATGATAATGAGGATGATAATGATGATAATGATGATAATGATGATGATAACGCATAATAATGATGATAATAATGAAAATGATGGATGATAATAACAGGAATTGTGTACATTATATAATATAAAAAAGGTATAAGAAAAAACATGCCCCAAAAGTCAAAAAGCGGCAAAATCTAGCGAAAATTAGCCTTTGAGAGTTTACTCCCAAAATGACGCTGTTTCGATATCTTGGATGATTTCGGCAATTATTAGGGTAATAATGATAATAATTACCAGAATTATTAATCATAACAATAATGATGATAAAAGTGAGAATAAAGAGGAATTGATGACATTTGAATATATAAGTTATTATTCTTATATTATTACTATTATTCATTATCTATTATTATTATTATTATTATTATTATTATTATTATTTTATTATTATATTATACTATTATCTTAATATGAGTTATCATGCCAAAAAATCTATATATCTGTAAAATAACAAGAATAATAATAAAGTATAATAATAAATAATGCTAGTGGTGTAATAATTGTTATTAGTATTATTATTGTTATTATATCATTTTTATATTTTACTGTAGTATAATTGCCAAAAATAATTTATTATAACAGTAATAATTATAGTAATAACGATACTAATTAAGAAATGAAAAATTATTATATAAAATCGTTTATTATTGTTATTATTATTGTTATTATATTATTATGGTGTAGGTTTATAGTTATTATTGCAAAAAAATATATACTATAAACTCCAACAATTTGCAATAATAATGATAACAATTGCAATAATGATAATAATGATTGCAATAATAATGAAATGATGATGATAATGATGAAATGTGCTGATAACGATAAATAATGATGATAATCATGATAATGATGATGATAATAACAGATTGTGTCCCCATATTAATATAAAAAAAGGCTATAAGAAAAAATTCCCAAAAGTCGAAAAAAAGCGGCAAAATCTAGCGAATATAGCCTTTTGAGGTATACTCCAAATGACGTTTTTCGTTTCTTGGTGATTCGGCAAATGATAGGGTAATAATGATAATAATTACCAGAATTGATTAATCATAAACAATAATGAGATAAAGGTGAGAATAAAGAGAAATTGATAACATTTGAATATTATTAAAATTATCATTATTATTATTATTATCTATTATTATTATTTATTATTATTATTATTCATTATATTATTATTATATTAGTATTATATTATTATTATTATTAACTATTATCTTAATTATTAGTATTCATTGCCAAAAAATCTATTATATCTGTAATAATAAACAATAATAATAATAAGTATAATAATAATAATGGTAGTGGTTATAATATGTTATTAGTATTATTATTGTTATATTATCATTTTTATAAGTTTACTGGAGTATAATTGCAAAAATAATTATTAAACAGTAATAATTATAGTAATAACGATTACTAATTAAGATAATGATATAAATAATTATTATAAGATCGTTATTATTGTTTTATTATTGTTTATTACTATTATTATTGGTGTGGTTATTAGTATTATTGCCAAAAAATATCTACTAGAACTCATCAATTGCAAATAATAATGATAACAATTGCAATAATGATAAGACGAATTGCAATTAATATGATAATGATGATGATAATGATGATAATGATGATGATAAACGATAATAATGAGATAATCATGATAATGCGATGCTGATAAAACAGGAATTGTGTCCATATATAATTATTAAAAAAGATAAGTAAACATTCCCAAAAAGTCGAAAAAAGCGGCAAAAATCTAGCGAAATATAGCCTTATGAGGGTATACTCCAAAATGCGTTTTTTTTCGATTTCTTTGGTGATTTCGGCAATTATTAGTGGTAATAATGATAATAATTACCAGAATTGTATTAATCATAAACAAAATGATGATAAAAGTGAGGAAATAAAGAGGAATTTTGATAACATTTGAATATTACTAAATAATTATCATTCTTATTATTATTATTATTATCATTATTATTATTTATTTATATATTCATTAGTATTATTATATTATTATTATTATATTATATTATTATTTTATTATTATTAATATTATCTTAATTATAGTATCATTGCCAAAAATCTATTATATCTGTAATAATAACAATAATAATAATATGTATAAGTATAATAATAATAATGAAGGGTTAAATATTGTATTGAGTATTATTATTGTTATTACTTATCATTATTATTATAGTGTACTGGTAGGATAATGCAAAATAATTATTATAAAACAGTAATTAATTACAGTAATAACGGACTAATTAAGATAAGATATAAATAATAGTATAAAATCGTTATTATTGTTATCATTATTGGTATTAAGTATTATTATGTTGTGGTTATAGTAATTTATTGCAAAAAAAAATAAATATACACTATAACCCAATAATTTGCAAATAAATAATGATAACAATTGCATAATAAAATGATGATTACTAATTGACAATAATGATGATAATGATGATGATGATACTGATGATAATGATTATACTGGTGATGATAACGATAATAATGGATGATAATCAGGATAATGATATGATAATAACAGGAATTGTGTCCATATATAATATAAAAAGGTATAGAAAAACATCTCCCAAAAGTTTTTCCCCCTGTAAAAAGCGGCAAAATTATAGCGAAAATATAGCCTTTTGAGAGTATACTCCAAAATGACGTTTTCGAATTCTTTGGTGATTTCGCAATTATTAGGGTAATAATGATAAATTACCAGAATTGTAGTAATCATAAACAATATGATGATAAAAGTGAGAATAAAGAGAATTTTGATAACATTTGATATTATTAAAATATTATTATTATTACTATTATTATTATTATTATTATTATTATTATTATTATTATTTATTATATTATTTATTATTAATTATTATTATATATTCTTACTATGATCTTAATGATTAGTATCATGCCAAAAAAAATCTTATTATATCTGTAATAATAACAATAATAATAATAAGTTATAAGTATAATAAATACTAACGTAGTGGTTATAATATTGTTATTAGATTATTATTGTTAGTATTATCATATTATATTTGTACTGGTAGTATAATTGCCAAAAATAATTATTTATAACATAATAATTACAGGTATATATACGATGTATCTGTGTAATTAAGATAATGATATAAATAATAATTATAAAATCGTATTATTGTATTATTATGTGATTAATAGTATTATTGTTGTGGTATTAGTATTATTGCAAAAATATAACTATAATCAATAATTGCAATAATAATGATAACAATTGCATAATGCTGGCGAATAATTTTTGCAATAATGATGATAATGATGATGTAAGATGATAATGATGATAATGATGATGATAACGATAATTAATGATGATATCATGATAATGATGATGATAGTAACAGGATTTGTGTCCATATATAATATAAAAAAGGTATAAGAAAAACATTCCAAAGAAATCGAAAAAAAAGCGCAAAATCTAGCGAAATATAGCCTTTTGGAGAGTCTACTCCAAAATGACGTTTTTTTCGATATTCCTTTGGTGATTCGGCAAATATTAGGGTAATAATGATAATAATTACATAAATTGTATTAATCATAACAATAATGATGATAAAAGTGAGAATAAAGAGAATTGTGATAAACATTGTGAATATATTAAAATTATTATTCAGCATGTTATTATATTATTATTATTATTATTATTATTATTAATTATTATTATTATATTATTATTATTATTATCATTATTATTATTATTACTATTATCCTTAATTAGTAGTATCATTGCCAAAAAAATCTATTATATCTGTAATAATAACAGTAATAATAAATAAGTATAAGTATAATAATAATAATGATAGTGTTATAAATATTGTTATTAGTATTATTATTGTTATTATTATCATATTATATTTGTACTGGTAGTATAATTGCAAAAAATTAATATTTATAACAGTAATAATTACAGTAATAACGATACCTAATTAAGATAATGATATAAATAATATTATAAAATCGTGATTATTGTTTTTATAATTATTATTGTTATTTATATTATTATTGTTGGGGTTATTAGTATTATTGCAAAAAATATCTACTATAACTCCAATCAATTGCAATAATAATGATAACAATTGCAATTAATGATGATAATAATTAACAATAATGATGATAATGATGATGATAATGATGATAATGATGATGATAACGATAATAATGATGATAATCATGATAATGATGATGTAATAACAGGAGTGGTCCATATATAATATAAAAAAGGTATAGAAAAAACATTCCCACAAAGTCGAGAGAGCGGCAAATTTAGCGAAAATATAGCCTTTGAGGAGTTATATACTCCAAAATGACGATTTTTTCGATTTTCTTTGGTGATTGTGGGCAATTATTAGGGTAATAATGAAATAATTACCAGAATTGTATTAATCATAAAAATAAGATGATAAAAAGTGAGAATAACGAGAATTTTGATAACATTGAATATTATGTTAAAATTATATTATTATTATTAATATTATTCTTATATATTATTAGTATCATCATTATTATTATTATTATTATGTATTATATTACCTTATTTTTATTTTTTTTATTTTTTTCATTTGTATTTTTATTATTAGTATTAATTATTATTATTATTATTATTATTATTATTATTATATTATTTACTATTATCTAATTTTAGCATCATTGCCAAAAAAAACGGTATATATATGTAATAATAACAATACTAATAATAGTATGAGTATAATAATAATCAATGCTAGTGGTTATAAATATTGTATTAGTATTATTATTGTTATATTATCATATATTATTTGTACTGGTCAGTATAATTGCAAAAATAATATTATAACAGTATAATTACAGTAATATGCTACTAATTAAGATAATGATATAAATAATTATTATAAAAATCGTTATTATTGTTATTATTATTGTTATTACTATTAGTATTGTTTGGGTTATTTAGTATTATGCAAAAATATATACTATAACTCCAATAATTGCAATAAGAATGATAACAATTGCAATACTGATGATAATAATTGCCTAATGATGATAATGATGATGATAATGATAATAATGATGATAATGATGATGATAACGATAAATAATGTATGGAAACATGATAAATGAGAGATAGTAACAGGGAATTGTATTCAGTCCATAGATAATATAAAAAAGTATAAGAAAAACATTCCCAAAAGTCGAAAAAGCGGGAAAATCTAGGCGATATAATCTTATGAGCGTATACTCCAAATGAGTTTTTCGATTTCTTGGTGATTTCGGCAATTATTTAGGGTAATAAATGATAATAATTACCAGGAAATTGTATTAATCATAACAATAATGTATGATAAAAGTGAGAATAAAGTGAATTTTGATAAACATTGAATATTAGTAAAAATTAATTATTAATTATTATTATTATTATATATTATTATTATTATATTATTATTATATTGATATTATTACTATTATCTTAATTATTAGTATGATTGCCAAAAATCTATATATCTGTAATAATAACAAAATAATAATAGTATAAGTAAATAATAAAAATGCTAGTGGTTATAATAGTTTTCATTAGTATTATTAGTTGTTATATATCATTATATTATTTGTTTTGTTATTACTGGTAGTAATAATTCCAAAAATAATTATTATAACAGTAATAATTCAGTAATAACGATACGAATTAGGATAATTGATATAAATAATTATTATTAAATCGTTCATTGTTATTATTATTGTTATTACTATTATTATTTGTTGTGGGTATTAGTATTTTGCAAAAATATATACTATAACTCCAATAATTTCAATAATACTGATAACATTGCAATAATGATGAGAATAATTGCGAATAATGATGATAATGATGATATAATGATGATTAATGATGATAATGATGATGATAACGATAATAATGATGATAAATCATGATAATGATGATGCTAAAACAGGAATTGTGTCCATATATAATATAAAAAAGGCATAAGAAAAACATTCCCACAACGTCGAAAAAGCGGCAAAATATCTAGCGAAATATTAGCCTTTGAGAGTCTACTCCAAAATGACGTTTTTCGATTTCTTTGGTGATTTCGGCTAATTATTAGGGTTAATAAGATAAATTAATTACCAGGAATTGTATTAATATAAACATAATGATGATAAAAGTGAGAATAGAGAATTTTGATAACATTTGAATATTATAAAAATTCTTTTATTATTTATTATTATATATATATTATTCATTATTATGTATTATTTTATTCTTATTATTATTATTATTATTTATTATTACATTTCTTAATTATTAGTATAATTGCCAAAAAAATCTTATTATATCTGTAAATAATAACAATAATAATAATAAGTATAAGTATAATAATAATAAGCTTAGTGTTATAATATTGTGATTAGTATTATTATTGTTATTATTATCATTATTATTATTTGTACTTGTAGTATAATTCAAAAAATAATTATTATTAACAGTACTAATTACAGTAATATACGATACTAATTAAGATAATGATTAAATAATTATTATTAAAATCGTTATATTATTGTAATTATTATTGTTATTACTAGTATTCTTGTTGTGGTTATTAGTATTATTGCAAAAATAATATATAACTCCACCAATTGCAAAATAATGTAGCAATTGCAATAATGATGATAATAATTGCAATAATGCATGATAATGATGATGCTAAAGATTGATAAGGATGATGAAACGATAATAATGATGATAATAATGATAATGATGAGAAATAACAGGAATTGTGTCCATATATAATATAAAAAGGGATAAGAAAAACATTTCCCAAAAGTCGAAAAAAGCGAGGCAAAATCTAGCGAATATAGCCTTTGAGAGTAAAACTCCAAAAAGACGTTTTCGAATTTCTTTGGTGATTTCGCATTATTAGGGTAAATAATGATAATAATTACAAGAATTGTATGTATCCTAACAATAATGATGATTAAAAGGAGAATAAAGAGAATTTTGAATAACCCATTTGAAAATATTATTTAAAAATGATTATTATTATTATTAAAGTATCATTATTATTATTATATTATTTTATTATTATTATTATTATTATTCTTATGATCTATTAATTATTATCATTATATTATTATTTTATTATTATTATTACTTATTATCTTAATTATTAGTAATCATTTCCCAAAAAACTATTATATCTGTAATAATAACAATAATAATAATAAAATAATTAAATAATAATATGCTAGGGGTATACTATTGTTATTAGTATTTCTATTGTTATTATTCTCATTATGTTATTTGTACTGGTTGTTATAATTGCAAAAATAATTATTATAACAGTAATAATACAGTAATAAACGATACTAATTAAGATAATGATATACATAATTATTATAAAATCGTTATTATTGTTGTTATTATTGTTATACTATTATATAGGTTGTGGTGGTATTAGTATTATGCAAAAATATCTACTATAACTCCAATAATTGCAATAATAATGATAACAATTGCAATAATGATGATAATTAAATTGCAATAATGATGATAAATGATGATGATAATGATGATAATGATGATGATAACGAAAACAATGGATAATCATGATAATGTATGATGATAATAACAGGAATTTGTGTCCATATATAATATAAAAAAGGTATAGGAAAAACATTTCCAAAAGTTGAAAAAGCTGCAAAATCTAGCGAAATATAGCCTTTTGAGAGTAACTCCAAAATGAGTTTTTTTCGATCTTTGGTGATTTCTGCAATTATTAGGGTCAATACTGAATCAAATTTAATTACCAGAATTGATTAATCAGAAACAAATAATGATGATAAAAGTGAGAAAATAAAGAGAATTTTGATAACATTGAATATTATTAAAAATATGATTATTAATTATTATTATGTTATTATTATTATTATTATTATTATTATTATTAGTATTATTATTTATTATTATTATTATTATTATATTATAGTATTATCTATATTATTACTATTATCTTAATTATTAGTATCACTTGCCAAAAAAATCTATTATATCTGTAAGAAGAAACAATAATAATAATAGTATAAGTATAAATTATAAAATGTAGTGTTATAATATGTATTAGATATTATATTTATCATTATCCATTTTATTATTTGTAATGGTAGTATAAATTGCAAAATAATTATTATAACAGTATTAATTACAGTAATAACGATACTAAGTAAGATAATGATATTAAATAATTATTATTAAAATCGTTATTATGTTATTATTATGCTTATTACTATCATTATGTTGTGGTTATTAGTTTATTGCAAAAATATATACTATTAACCCAATAATTGCAATAATAATGAAACATTGCACTAATGATGATAATAATTGCAATAATGATGATAATGAGGATGATAAGATGATAATTATGATATAAGCTGATGATAACGATAATAATGATGATAATCATGATAATGATGATGATAATAACCAGGAATTGTGTCCATATATTAATATAAAAGGTATAAGAAAAACATTCCCAACAGTCGAAAAAAGCGCAAACTCTAGCGAAATATAAGCCTTTGAGAGTAAACTCCAAAATGACGCGTTTTTCGATTTCTTTGGTGATTTCGGCAAATTATTAGGGTAATAATGATTAATAAATACCAGGAAATTGAATTAATCATAACAATATGAAATAAAAAGTGAGAATAAAAGAATTTTGATAACATTTGAATATTATTGAAAGTATTGATATTATTATTATTATTATTATTATATGTTTATTAGTATTATGATTATTATTTATTTTTATTATTATTAGTATTAGTATTATTATTATTATTATTATTATTTATTATTATATTATTATGCTTATATTATTCTTATTACTATATCTTAATTATTGTAGTATCATAGCCAAAAAAACTCTATTATATCTGTAATAATAACAATAAAATAATAAGTAATAGTATAATATACTAATGACTATGGTTATAATATTGGTATTAGTATTATTATTGTTATTATTATCATGATTATTATGTGCTACTGGTAGTATATTGAAAAAAATAAGTATCATAAACAGTAATAAATTACAGTAATAAACGTATACTAATTAGATAATGATATAAATAATTATTATAAAATCGTTATTATTGTTATTATTATTTTATTACATTATTATTGTTGTGGTTATAGTATTATTGCAAAACTATATTACTATAACTCCAATAATTGCCATAATAAGGATAACAATGCCAATAATGATGATAATAATTGCATAATGCATGATAATGATGATAAGGATGATAATCGCAGATGATAACGAAATAATGATGATAATCATGATATGATGATGATAATAACAGAATTGTCTGTCCAAATATTATATAAAAAAGGTATATGAAAAACATTCCCAAAGTCGAAAAAAGCGGCAAAAAATCTAGGAAATTAGCCTTTTGAGAGTATATCCCAAAATGACGTTTGTTTTTTTCGATTTCTTTGGTGATTTCGGCAATTATTAGGGTAATAATGATAATAAGTACCAGTATTGTATAATCATAAAAATGATGATGATAAAGTGAGAATAAAGAGAATTTTGATAACATTTGATTATTATTATTATGATTATTATTATTATTATTAGTGATTTTATGATTATTATCATTATTATTATTATTATTATTATTATTATTATATTATCTTAATTATTAGTATCATTGCCAAAAAATCTATTATATTGTAATAATAACAATAATAATAGTAAGTATAAGTATAATAATAAATAATTGCTAGTGGTTATAATATTGTTTAATTAGTATTACTATTGTTATTATTATCATTATATTATTTGCTACTGGTAGTATAATTACAAAACTAACTGTTATAACAGTAATAATGACAGTAATCCTCCAGATACTAATTACGATATGATATAAAATAATATTATAGAAGAATCCGTCTATTATTGTTATTATTATGTTATTACTATTTATTATGTTGTGGTTATAGTATTATGCAAAAATAGTATACTATAACTCCAATAATTGCAATAATAATGATAAAAATTGCAAATAATGATGATAATAATGCAATAATGTGATAATGATGAGTGATTAATGTGATATAATGATGATGATAACGATATAATGATGATAATCATGATAATGATGATGATACTAACAGGAATTGGTCCATTATATATAAAAAGGTTTATAAGAAAACATTCCCAAAAGTTCGAAAAGGGCAAAATCTAGCGAACATATAGCCTTTTGAGAGTATACTCCCACAAAATGACGTTTTTTCGATTCTTTGGTGATTCGCAAATTATTAGGGTAATAATGATAATATTACCAGATTATATTAATTCATCAAACAATAATGATGCAGATAAAAGTGAGGAATAAAGAGAATTTTGATACATTTGAATATTATTAAAATATTATTATTATATTATTATATTATTATTATTATTATGATTATTAGTATTATTCTTATTAATATTATTTATTATTGTATTAGGATTATGATTAGTTGATTAGTATTATTATTATTACTATTATCTTAATTATTAGTATACATTGCAAAAAATCTATTTCTCGTAATAATAACAATATAATCATAAGTATAAGTATATAATAAATAATGCTAGTGGTTATAATTTATCTGTTTTGTTAATTTTTGATATTGTTGTTTAGATTATTTATGACTCGCGGTTATACTTACTCGGTTTTATTATTTATTAATTGTGTTATTTTATCCATTATTATTATTTGTACTGGTAGTATAATTGCCAAAAAAAATATTATAAACAGTAATACATACAGTAATAACGATACTAATTAAGATAAGATCATAAATACTTATATAAATCTTTATTATTGGTAGTATTATTGTTATTACTATATATGTTGGGTTATTAGATTATGCAAAAATATATAATATAAACCTTTTCCCCCCAATAATTGCAATTAAAATGATAACAATTGCACTAATGATGTAAATAATTGCAATAATGATGATAATGATGATGAAATGATGATAATGAGGATAATGATGCATGATAAACGATAATATTGATGATAATCATGATAATGTTGATGATAATAACAGATTGTGTCCATATATAATATAAAAAAGGTTATAAGAAACAACATTCCCAAAAAGTCGAAAAGCGGCAATTCTAGCGAAATATAGCCTTTTGAGAGTATACTCCAAAAATGACGATTTTCGATTTCTTGGTGGGATTTCGCAATTATTAGGGTAATAATGATAATAATTACCAGAATTGTATTAAATCATAACAAATGAGATAAAAGTGAGGAATAAAGGAATTTGATAACATGTGAATATTATTAAAATATTATTTTATTATTATTCTATCATTATTATTATTATTATATTATTATTATTATTATTATTATTATTATATTATTATTTATTATTAATTTTTATGATACTACTATTATCTTTAATTATAGTATACATTGCCAAAAAATTATTATTCTGTAATTAATAACAATAATTAATAATAAGTATAAGATAATAATAAACTGTAGTGGTTATTAGTATTGGTTGGATAGTATTATATTGTCATTATTATCATTATTATTATTTGTTTATGTAGTATATTGCAAAAAAAATTCAATATGATAACAGTATATAATTACAGTAATACGATACTACTTAAGATAATGATAGAAATAATTATATAAAATCGTTATTATTGTTATTATTATGTGTTATTACTATTATTATTGTGTGGTTATTAGTTATTATTGCAAAAATATATACTATTTAAACTCCAAATAATTGCAATAAAATGTATAACAATCGCAATAATGATGATAATAATTGCAATAATGATTGTAATGATGATTGATAATGATGATAATGATGATAATGATGATGATAACGATAAATAATGATGATAATCATGATAATGATGATGATAATAAACAGGAATTGTTTTCCATATATAATATAAGAAAAGGTAAAAGGGAAAAATCTTTCCCCAAAAACCTCGAAAAATGGCAAAATCTAGCGAAATATAGCCTTTTGAGAGTATACTCCAAAATGACGTTTTTCGATTTCTTTGGTGATTTCGGCAATTATTAGGGTAATAAATGATAATAATTACCAGAATTGGTATTAATCATAAACAATAAGATGATAAAAGTGAGAATAAGAGAATTTTGATAAACATTGAATATTATTAAAATTATTATTATTATTATTATTATTTATATTATATATTATATTATTATTATTATTATATATATTATTATTATTATTATTATTACTATTATCTTAATTATTAGTATCATTGCCAAAAAAATCTATTATATCTGTAATAATAAACAAAATAATAATAAGTATAAGTATAATAATAATAATGCTAGTGTTATAATATTGTTATTAGATTATTATTGTATTATTATCATTATTATTATTGTACTGGTAGTATAATTGGCCAAAATAATTATTATAACAGTAATAATTACAGTAATAACGTTACTAATTAAGATAATGATATAAATAATAATTATAAATCGTTATTATTTTTTATTATTATGTTATTACTATATTATTGTTGTGGTTATTAGTTATTATTGCAAAAATATTATACTATAACTCCAATAATTGCAATGAATAATGATAAACAATTGCAATAATGATGATTATAATTGCAATAATGATGATAATGATGATGATAATGATGATAATGATGATAATGATGATGATAACGATAATAATGATGATAATCATGATAATGATGATGATAATAACAGGAATTGTGTCCATATATAATATTAAAAAAAGGTATAAGAAAAAACATTCCCAAAAGTCGAAAAAAGCGGCAAAATCTAGCGGAAATATAGCTTTTGAGAGTATACTCCAAAATGACGTTTTTTCGATTTCTTTGGTGATTCGGCAATATTAGGGTAATAATGATAATAATTACCAGAATTGTATTAATCATAACAATAATGATGAAAAAGTGAGAATAAAAAGATTTGATAAACATTGGAATATTATTAAAATTATTATATCATTATTATGATATATTATTATTATTATTATTATTGTTATATATTCTTATTATTAATATTATTATTACTATTATCTTAATTATTAGTATCATTGCTAAAAAATCTATTAAATCTGTAATAATAACAATAATAATAATAAGTATAAGTATAATAATAATAATGCTAGTGGTTATAATATTGTTATTAGTATTATTATTGATTATATTATCATTATTATTATTTTACGGTAGTATAATTGCAAAAATAATTATTATAACAGTAATAATTACAGTAATTACGATACTAATTAAGATAATGATATAAATAATTATTATAAAATCGTTATTATTGTTATTATTATTGTTATTACTATTATTATTGTTGTGGTTATTAGTATTATTGCAAAAATATATACTATAACTCCAATAATTGCAATAATAATGATAACAATTGCAATAATGATGATAATAATTGCAATAATGATGGAGAATGATGATGATAATGAGATAATGATGATAATGATGATGATAACGATAATAATGATGATAATCATGATAATGATGATGATAATAACAGGAATTGTGTCCATATATAATATAAAAAAGGTTAAGAAAAACATTCCCAAACGAAAATGGGGAAAAAATTT
>NW_023658584.1:0-5000 GCF_015228065.2 Penaeus monodon | reverse complement strand
AGATAAAGATAGATAGATAGATGATAGTGTATATTATATATATATATATATATATTAATAATATAACATTATTATATAATATTATATATATATAAAAAATATATATTATATATTTTTAAATATATATATATATGTGTGTTTTTGTGTGTGGTGTGGGGTGTGTTTTTGTGTGTTTGTGTTGTGTGTAAAATTTTAAAATTAATATATATATTATTTATTCATTTATATTTTATATTTATATAAACACCACACACACCCCAAACACATACATAACCACACACCACAATACATCACACAAAACCACACCCACACACACACACACACCACACCCACAAAATTTATATTATATATATATATATATTATATATATCAAATTATATATATATATAATACAAAAATAGAATAGATATACTTATATCTTTTTTACATATATTATTTTTATTATATTATAGGTATATATTATATATATTATTATATTATATATATTTTATATATATAATATTATATATTGTATATATATATAATATATATATATACATTTCTATAAATTATATATTATATATATAAATAATATATATATGTATATATAACATATGTGTGTACTATCTATTTATTTCTACTATTACTTCTTCTATCTATCTACTAATATTATACAAATATATTGTAAAATTTATATATATAATAATATTTATTTATAGGGGGGTGTGTTGTGTGGTACTGTTTTCTGGTGTGTGTAGTATGTTATATTAAATATATATATATAAATATATATAATAAAATTTAATTATAATATTATATAAAATATGTTATTATAAAATTCTATTATACTTTAAAAATAACAATATATATTATTTTATATATATAATATATATATATATATTATATATAATATAATAAATTAAAACTTTTTAATATATTTTATATAAATATATTTTAATAATAATATATATATTATAATATTTGTATAATATTTTTTATTAATAATATTATATAATAAAATTATAAATATATAATATTAATATATTAGTACACCCACCCACCCAACACCCACACACACACAAACACGTACACCACACAGACCACAACACACAAAACCCAAAACACACCAACACACACAATACACCGACATATACTATATGTATGTATATATATATATAATATTATTAATATATATATATATTTATATATTACTATTAACCATATAATATATATATTAAATATAAAACCTATATAACATATAAATACTTTTAAAAACCAAATATATACATATATGAATAAATATATATAATGTTACTTATTATATAGTTTATATAATATATATATTTTAATTTTAATATATATATAATATAATATATATATATATATATATATATATATATATATATAAACACACACCACCACACACACCCCACACACACACACAACCCCACAATATATATAATATATATATATAATATAAAAATTATTATATATTTAAAATATTATATATAATATATATATAATATAACAAATATATATGTATATAATGTTAATACTATTATTTGTATATATATATATAAAGAATAAAAAAAAAAATATATAGATATAAAAAATTATATGTATATTTAAAAGAATATGTAATATATACTTTTAATGTATATTATATAATATATAATATATATATATATAATATATTTATTTTTTTTTATATTTATGTCACAGACATACACCACACAAAAACCCACACACACATCAAAACACACACAGCACACACACACACACAACACAGAACGCACACACACATATACATATACTTATATTTATATATATACATATATATACATTTATTCATAATACATATATAAATTATATATAATAAATATATATATATATATATATATATATCATAATATATATCAAATATAATATACAAAAACAAACACATAACACACCACACACACACACACACACACACATATACGTGCCGGTGCGTGTGTGTGTGTATAATATATATATATATAATATATATATATAATTTTTATAATATATATTTATATTATATATTTGTTTTAATCATATATATCTAATATATAAATAAATAAAATAAAATTTATTTTTAATACATTAAAAGGGGTTTATTAAATTATATATAAAATTTATATATTTATTATATATTTAATATGTATATACATATCAACTAAATATATAATTAAAAATTATTTTTTTTAAATAATATTAATAAATATTATTTATTATTATATATATATATATTATATTGAATGATTATATATAATGTAAACATAAAATTTTCATATATAAATATATATATATACATATATTATGTATAAAATAGGGTATTTTATATAATATATTATATTAATATATAATATATATATAAAATATATTATAATATAATATATATATTTTTTATATATAAAATACTGTCCTGGGAAAACAAAAACTCCCCCGGGGGGTTCCCTTTAACAAGGATAGCACCCTATTCTCCTATGCCAGGTTGGGGTAAGTGTCGGCAGCAGGGCAGTGGTATCTTGTGAAAACCCTTTCGGTTCTACGTTAGGGTTTTTCACCCAAATAATAGTCGGGCGTATTCAGTGTAATTTTTTAAAAAGCGGCGAAAATTTTTCCCCTAGTTAGTTGGAGATGCGATAAGAAGGAGCCGGGGGGATTCCACTAAACTTTTTTTTTCTCCTGACAAACCTCTCACCAATGTTTAAAATACAGAAATGAAAAATTAAACAAAATCGCCCGTCGCGGGGGTTATCAAGGGGCGCGTTAGCAGTGGGCAACCAGGCTGACAATGTTAAATTGCATCTGGGAAGGGGAAAGAAGATAAGAAAAAATGTCCCAAATTAAAAAACACATTTAAAAAAGAACGTGGGAAAGTAAAGGAAAATGAAAAAGTGGGTAAATTACTAGTCTGTAACGAAATGATAGTACAAAAATTCATTATAAAGGGAATAGGAGACCAATTGAAAATGGAATTTTCAAAAATAAAGAAAACAAAACAGTTTTTTTTTTCGGCCGAGGCATACGACATGCAAGGCCACACAAACACAGCACCGCACATTCACGCACCAAAAACAGGCTACGCACAAGCTATGCACATGCACACACGACAAACACACACACCCCCACAAGCAACGCAAAGTAACGCACTGCACCAAAACACACACACACAAAATTACAGGCATACCATATTCACCCGCTCGCACAGACCACACCACCACGATATAATTTTATTATATATATATATATATATATATATTATATTATATATATAACATTTTTTTTTTTTTTTTTCCTTTTTTTTTATAGTTTTATGTTTGAGCCCCGTGTTCACAGCATGATACTTGATTGTGTTTTTATGGGATGATCTTTGGAGTGAGTAAAAAGGTAGGTCTCCGTTTTTCCCCCGGGGAGGCCGGGGTTTCCTTTTTGGGAATCTTTCCTCTTTTTTCCGGGTTGGGACCCCCATGACTTGGGCTGACTGGGCCCCACATGGTAGGTAGGCAATCAGGTGAAGTTCCCTTTCCCAAGAAACAACAAAAACCGGCGGTGTCGAACCCCCGAAAATCGATTGCCGTTGTGACGTCTTTTAGACCCATACTCTAACCATCTGCCCCCGTGGCTTTTTTTTTTTCGGTGGGGCATGGTTGAGGCCCGTGGCACAGCTGAACTTAATTGTAGTTTTTTATGGTGGTGCTCTTGGGGTGATTTGTTTTTGGTTCCCCCTTCCTTTCCCCCGGGGAGGGGGGCGTTACCTTTTGGGTAAAATTCTCTCTATTTATCCCGGGCTTGGACCGCCCTGACTTGGGGGTTTTTGCCCACACTGGCTAATTAATTTTAATAATATATATATATTAAATTAATTTTAATAATATAATATATATATTTTATATGAACAACATACATATATTTTATATATATATAATATATATATAAAATATAATTTTAAAATATAAAATTATATATAATAATAAAATAATATATAATTCCAAATAATATTATATATATTATATTAATATAATTTTATAATAATATATTTTCATATATATATTTTTATATATATATATTATATAAAAGTATAAATATAAAATAATGTATATAATTTTTTTTCTGTCGTGCGGACACAAAAGAATTACAAACAAACCTTTTTTTCCATTTTCCCCCTCTCTCTCTCCAAATCGCTCACTTTGGAAAAGTTCGTGAAAGAAAAAAGAACAAAAGAGAGAAAATAAGTGTGATTTCTCTCTGTTCTCGCTGTGTGGTGGTGCGTGTGTGTGTGTGTGTTGTGGGGTTGTGGTATCCTCTCTGTGTGTGTGGTGTGTGTGTTACTATCTATTATTATCTATCTTAATATTTTATAAAAATGTAAATATTAATACATAAAAAAAAAAAACACACACACACACGCCACGCACACACACACACAACACACACACAACACACACACACATATATATATAATATATATATTATATATTATAATATAAAATATAAAATAAATAATATGTATATTATTAAAATTATGTGTGTGTGTTGTGTGTAAGTGGGTGTGAGAGTGTGTGGGGTGTGTGTGGTGTTTTATATATATATTTAATATATTTTATTAAATATAAATATATATATCTTTTTTAATTATTTTTATATTTTATTATATATATATATATAAATTTTATATTATAAAATTATATAATATTATATAATTATATAGTGGGTTTTGGTTTTGTGTTGTGTGTGTGTTGTGTGTGTGGTTGGTTTTTGGGGACATATTATATAAATATAATTTTTATATTTTAAATATATATTATAATTTATAATATGTATATTATATACATAGTATATATATATATATACGCCTATTAAAAAAATGTAAAACACACACAACACACACACAACAAAACCTCAAACACCACCACAAAACACACAAACCCAAACAAACACACACAAAGATACACACACATACACACACCACAAAAAACAAAAAACACAAACAAAAC
>NW_023658583.1:10000-23622 GCF_015228065.2 Penaeus monodon | reverse complement strand
TTATATATTTATAATATATATTATATATATTTTATATATAATAAAATATAGATATATATATAATATTTTTTTTTTTGGGTATGTTTGTATGTTTTTTTTTTTTTTTTTTTTTTTTTTTTGTGGGTGTGTGTGTGGTGTGTGAGTGTGTGTGGGTGTGTGTTGTGTGTAGTGTGTGTTTTTGTGTGGTTGTGGTGTGTGTGTGTGTGTGTGTGTGGGGTGTGTGTGTGTGTGTGTGTGTGTGTGAATATGATTCTGTGCCATCACCGATACGGTATTCGACTACTGGCGCCATGTTTCATGCTGTCGGGCTCTGTCCCAAAAGCATCGAAGTGTTTGTTTGAAATTGTTAAGTAAGGTTTTTCTCGGTCTACCTCGAGCTTGTGTGGCTACTATTTTATCACTTAAGTTAAGGTTTCCTAATGTGTCTTTACGGATTGCATGTCCGAGGAATTTGAGTTGTTAAACTAGGATCAATTCTAGAAGCTCGCGTCCCCGTCCGATATTTTTTTTCTGAGGATCTGATTGGCCGCTCGGTCAGTGTAAGGGCTGAGCAACATCCTGCGTAGAACCCACACTTCTGCAGCCTCTATATTGCCCCCTTGTTTCAGCCGTCATTGTCCAGGACTCGCAACCGTATAGAAGAGTCGACCCGTACGAAGGTTTTAATGAGACTTATTTGTATTGAAAAGCCTGCGTCTGTTAGGATGTTGTATAGTTTGGAGAAACGAATCTTTTGTTAGTCCAATTCTGCGTCTATCATATACGAATAAATTTCTATAGATATTAAAAGGTTTCGTCAAATAAACAATAACACAACAAAATTCTTTATTTATTTCCCTTCCCTTCATTTCCGTTTATTGTCTTCTGCTTTCTCTCCCTCTCAAACTTTTTGCAAAAAATCGTGGAAAAAAGAGTACCTCACCATACGTATATTGTTTTTCGTTCGAATGGCTGATGGCTGTTTTCAATTTTTCATCGTTTCGGAAAACATGCTTGTATACTTGTGTATCAATATATATTTTTTAAACACAAGGATATACCAGTATATGGTTATAGATATTCCTGTCACTTATCTTTTCTGTTATTGTGTTTGATTTTCTGTCTTTGTATATCTATCTCTTTGTCTGCCCACCTCTCTCTCTCTCTCTCTCCCTCTCTCTCCCCTTTTCCCCCTCTCTCTCCTCCTCTCTCTTCTCTCCCTCTCTCCCTTCCCCCCGCCCTCTCTCTCTCACTCCCCTCTCTTTTCTCTCCTCTTCTCCCCCCTCTCTCTCTCTCTCTCTCTCTCTCTCTCCTCTCTCCTCTCTCCTCTCTCTCTCTCTCTTCCTCTCTCTCCTTTCATGTCAGAGGAACCCTGTGAAAGATAGTATCATCGTGAGGAAAGGTACGAGTGGCAGTGAATATTTTGTAGAGCAAGATCTTTTTGCAGAGTTTGACTCTTATTTAGGGCCAAACCTACAAATAAAACTAAGTAAACAAACAATTCTATAGGAAGAATAACAACAGAAGAAGCAAGAGAAATAAATAACAAAAGGGCAAGTGCAAGTACAAGTAGCTAGGAGTCATGGACTAGTAATTGTGGACAAGTGATCGTAGAAGAGGTGGTGGTGGGCGATCCCTTGATTAGTGCTCGTTGACGAGTTGGACTAGAGTGGGTATTGTACTCTGGTGGAGCGGTCATTTGCAGGGGCCTGATGGGCACCAGTTTGTTGGCGGGCGTAGGGCACGGCGAGGCACCCGGCGTGTCGGGGGGCAACAGTCGCGGAGGTTTGGAAGACACAGCAGCTTAAGGCCAAAATACTGCAGTGAGGGGGTTTGCAGTGAGTGGCGAGAGAGGTGAGGCCTTAGGGCAGTCAATGCCTGCCATAGTTGGTATAGGCGGACCGAGATTATCTTGGCTGCCCTTTTCTTTCCCTTCTCGAATTGTAACAGTTTGGGTGGCGCAGAGGGAGGGGGGACAGGGGGGAGACGTAGATCAGTTTGGGCGGATGAATAGCCCGTAGATATTTTGAAGCTCTGGCAACGCAGCATGTGAAGCTTCCACGAGGCAGACCTCACGATGTTTCTGACGTGCTGCGCCCAGGATAGCTCTTCTCGATGGGCACGCCGAGATGCTTGGTGAACAGACGGGCGTCGAGCGGATGGTTGTCCACGTGAGGATGGGCGCGGGGGCAGGGTTGGTGGAGAAGTCGAATTGCATTACGACCAACTTCTGCCGGTTGATAGTGACGTTATTTTTCGGTGGTCCAGGAGAGGAGGTTGTCGAGGGGGCGCTGGATGGCGGAGTGGTCAGGGCAAAAATCGTTTAATGGCAGCGGCGAAGGTCGAATCAAAACTACGTATTTCCAACAATGCTCGGTGTCCAAGGGCGCGTCGTTAATCATGATGAGGAAACACAGAGGGCCCATTCTAGTCCCCTGGGGTACGCCGCACTTGGTAGCAGTAGGCTGGAACTTCACACACACATACACACACACACACACACACACACACACACACACACATTTGCAGACACACACACGCCACACATATACATACACAGACACACACACACACACATAAACACACATGCCACACAACACACACACACACACACACAAACATATATGTGTGTGTGTGTGTGTATACACATATAACAGTGTGTACATTAAATTCATAGGATTTACCAATCAGTGGACTAATGACAGCCACGACTACAGTACATTTGAGCTGTTGTTGCACGAAAGGAATTAGCCTTCGGGAAACAGTCAGTTTTCACCGAATGTTTGGTTCCCTGCACAAAGAGGATCGATCAGGTTTATATTTTTTGCCGCAGTTTATGGGATTTATTCCGAAGTATTGGAACATTTGAGTGAATCTCTCTTCTCTTTTCCCCTCTCTCCCCCTCTCTCCTCTCTCTCTTCCCTTTCCCCTCTCTCTCTCTCTCTCTCTCTCTCTCTCTCTTTCTCTGCGGTACCTACTTCATATGTGTGTGTGTGTGTGTTTTACACACACACACACACACACACACACACACACACACATATATATATATATAATATATATATATATATATATTTATATGTATATAATTTATATGTATATAATTTATATGTATATATATATATATATATTATATTTATATATATATATATATATATATTTTATATACACACACGTGTGTGTATTGTATATAATTTTTTTTGGGGGGAGCAATGACAAAAATGAACAAAAAAGATCATTTACGGGCACCGTACTCTCTTTTTCTACAACAGGGCAAGAGCAGAAGCAGTAAACCGCAATAACCACAACAACAGCAGCAACAATAACAATACCCTTTCCCGGTCTCCTTTTTTGATACTAAAACGAAAAAGGGTCAACGACAAGAACTCCAAAGAAGTGCGTGTCCCTGCCAGCCGACGTCGCTAGAGCAGGAGGAATGAATCTATTATGCAGGAACTTCCATACCATCTTTTAAAAATTGGGGACAAGGTACTCGGGTAGGGAATTAGTCATGTCATCATATTTACTTGTATACATATTAAGGTGCTTTAAAGTAAATAAAAAGTATTAATTTGTCGTTTTTGTATTATTTCCGGAAGCAGAATGGCATTTTATTAAATATTATGAATGTTACTGAAAGTAAGAAGTATGTGAACCCCAGAGGTTTATGTCACGAAATTTGCAATGTTTTTAAAAGGAAAAAGGAGGAGATATTCATATCAACAAGGGTAATCGTCAAGTAATAATGAAATAAATTGACAAGATGATAAGAAAAAAAATGTTAATAACAATGAAAAAATGATAATGATAATAAGAAAATTCAGTAATAATAAAAACCCAACAACAGAAATAAAAAATAATAATGATAATAATGAGATGAGATAAGGATATCTATGATGTAACTTAAAAATCACAATATAAAAAATAACACTATGAAGAATCAGACAACAACCTAGTATTTAATCAAACAAAAAAAAATGATATCATTACCCTTAATATTTTCTTTCGTCGTCAACATCATAATAAAATCTTATCGTCATTACATTTATCTATCCTTTACACTAGTTATACATTATGTCACATGTAGCAAGCAGTTATATGAAAATTTTCCCCGTCATACCCCAAGTCAACGCGTATTGCACTAATCTCATTATCAAAACAAGCCTCAATTGGGTTTACTTTCCGCATGAACTTTTCCCCCAAATTTTCTTTGGGGGGGAATCTTTTGATCTAATTACTGATGGTAAGTTGAGAAAAGTAAATATTTAAAATAATCTTGTACATTTTGATTTACAATTATTATTATAAAATTAAAAATATATTATATATAAAATATATATATATATATATATCTGTGTTTTTTTGAGAGGTGTGTGGGTGTGTGGTGTGTGTGTGTGTGTGTGTGTGTGGGGGTGTGTGTGTGTGGGTGTGGTGTGTGTGTGGGGGTTTTTGGGGGGGAAAAAGGGCCCTTTTTATATTTTAAAAATGAACCTACCCCCGGGGCAAACATTTCATTTGTTACGCCTGTCGTTCTGGTTTTTTTTATGTCACAAAGATTATCCCTCCCCCCTCTTTTTCATTATCTAGGTTGTTACACCCTTTCACCAAATTTTTTTAATTTTGGCTCTGTATTCAAAACCCCACAATGTACCGAGATAGCTTTAAAAAAAAAAAAGGAAAAAAAAATGAAAGAATATGAAAGCCTTATTTCCGTTATTTAATGGAAACCCATATACATTGCATGCTTTGAAGGGTTTTGCCTTTTTTTCAGATATCTGAGGTCCCACACCCAAACAATATTTAACACAAACCAAAAAAATACAATTTTAATGGCATGATTTACTAACTTTTGAGTAGTATTATCATTTTTCTAATTTTCTTCAAATAATGTTTTTCACATTCTAATATGTACTCCAGTGGTTTACAAAATTCTAAAAAAATTATGTTTTAAAATTTTTTTAGTTTAACCCTTTTTTTTGTATCGGGAAAACGCAAAAAAACGGTTAATCATGTGACCACGTAAGTAGCCGTGTCTTTTTACACGCACCTCCCATAGATCACAGTTTTTACCGTTTTTCTTGTCCTTAAAGCTTGTGGCTGTTTATTTAGTTAAAAGTATAGCGTGTCTCTTTGAAAATCAGCAAAAGGAAAAAAGGGGGGTAATCCCTGAAAAAACGATTTTTTTTTTCTATAAATTATTGTAAATTAATGTATGATAGGATCTATGCAAAGACACACACATACACAACACACCACACCAACACACACACACCACACACACACCACCACATAACAACCACACACACCACACACACACCAAAACCCACAAACCCACAATTCATACTGACCACGACAAAAATATATTTGTTTTAGGGTTGCATGTGACGATTGTGAATACCGCGAAAATATATTGACTTTAAAAGCAAGCATAAAAACCGGGGATAAAAACAGCATAGATAACAGAGTGATAAACTCAAAAACACACTGCCACGATCCACGTGAAATATATTACTGGAAAACCCCCATCGTGACTGGGTTTATAAAAGCATTATATGGGGGGCCTTTTACAGTCTTTAAACAACTGAGGGTATAAATTCCCTGGATTTTACTATCTTGTTTTCCAATCCATCGAATTCGCGAGACTCCATTCGTAACCTCTAATAATTTTTATTTAATATTTTATCGTTCTCCGAGACACCTTGTGTATTTATGAAGCAAGGGGCGGACTGCTTGATCACTTATTATCTATCTCTGATTATCACCAGTCAAAAATTTTTAGGTTTAAAGGTGGTCCTTTTTTTTTTTTTTTTTTTTTTTTTTTTTTTTTTTGTGAGGTTCTGAGCACCTTCTTTTTTGTGTGGGGCGTGCGTGCGCGCGGCCGCGTGTTGTGTGTGGGTTTTGTGTGCGTGCTTTACGTGTAGTGTACGTGACGTGTGTGTGTGTGGTGTGGTGTGTTGGTGTGTGGTGTGTGTGGGTGTGTGCGTGTGTGTGTGTGTGGGGTGGTGTGTGTGTGTGTGTGTGTGGTGTGGGGGTTTTTGTTTTGGTGGTGGTGTGTTTTCGCAATAAAACTATCCCCAGGCGACAAAACTTCTCAAGGGGTCTTTTTTTCTATATTTCCCTCGCCTCAAATTTCCTTCTTTCTGCGTCTCTCTCTCTCTCTCTCTCGTTTTCTCTCTCTCTCTTCTCTCTCTCTCTCTCTCTTTTCCTCTCTCTCTCTCTCTCTCTCTTCTCTCTCTTCTCTCCTCTCCTCTGTATTTTTCCTACTAAACCCAAAACTGCAGCTTGAAGACCAAAAAATGATAAAAATGAAAACCCCAAAAACCTTCACCCCAAAACAACAAAAAGAACAAAAAACAATAATAATGAAAATAATCAATAAATACGAAAATTCAAACCTCTTTCAGATATCAAATGAAAAGGCATCTTTAGCAGCTATTCTTCAGGGGCAAAAAAAGTAATCATTAACAAACTTTAAGTCATGAGTTTCATATATAAAAATCTGAATATAATATACCCAGTGATATATTGAATACTTTATCACCACGATTGAAAATAGTTGTTTTTTACCATTTTATTATTATTATTTTATTTTTTTATATTATTATTTGTTTAAATTTTATTATTTTTTATTAATTATTATATTATTATTATTATCATTACTTTTATAATCTTTATACCCATAAAAAATTTCCCAATTTGCTGCATTTCTGGAAATCTTGGCAAGCAAGTGTTTGCTCATTCCTAAGGGGTGTAACAATTTTTGTATATATGATTCTCACGTTTTTAAACGGAAACGAAAGGATCGAGGCTAACAGATACGAAAAATCATATTTCTACTTTTTTTCTTCCCTTGGTTTCCTTCGAAAATTTCTTATGTTTTTTTTTTGGGCTGAAGTAGAAAAAAAAAATTTTTGTCTTTTTTTTTGTTTTTTTTTGTCCGAAATCCACACAACATAAGCAGGTTTTGCCCAAAGATGGATTTAACAGAACCCCAAATGAAGCAACAGAGCTCCCCAAAGCATGGAAAATACCCGCAGGAAAAAAACCTGCGAAGAGATTTACTTTCAATCGGGGTCCCCGCTTTTAAATATGTCGGAAATACTACAAAGAAGTTTTTGAGGAAGAAGAGAAGAGGATAAAAAGCGGACGAAACATTGCCATTTACTCAGGAAAAATCTTCTGGACTACCCCGGTGCTGTCATATCAGGATAATTCTTTCTTTCTTTTTATCTATTTTTCCCTCTCTCTCTCTCTCTCTCTCCCCTTCTCTCTCTCCTCTCTCTCTCTCTCTCCCCTCTCTCCTTCTCTCCTCTCCCTCTCTCTCTCTCTCTCTCTCTTCCCCCCACTCTCTCCCCCCCTATCCCTATCTTTCCCTCGCGCGGTGTGTGGGTTGTTGGGGTGTTTGTGAAACAAAAAAATAATTATTATTAAAATTTTTTTCATTGTCATTGCATTATTATTAACATCATTATTATTAAACCAACATCAAAGACAATAAATAACTACTAAAAAAAAAAAAAAAAAAAAAAAAAAAAAAAAAAAAAAAAAAAAAAAAAAAAAAAAAAAAAAAAACCCTACAAAAATAAAACTAATAAAATAAGATAATGAAAATTTTTTTGGGGGGGTTTGGTTTTTTTTTTTGTTGGTTTGGGGTTTTGTGTGTGGTGTGTTGGGTGGTGTGTTTTGTGTTTTTTGTGTGGGGGGTGGGTTTTGGTGTTGTAATTGTTAATATAATTTAAAAAAAAAAATTATAAAACAAAAAACAACAACAGCAGCATAACAATAAAAACCAACACAATAATGAAAAGAAATTTAATAATAATAATAAAAATAAAATAAAATAATAAAAATAATAATGATAATAAAAATTATAAAAAATAAAAAAATGAGATAATAAAAAAAACAAAACAACCAATAATGTGTTGTAATAAAGTAAAAATAATAATAAAGAAAATAACAATAATAATAACAATTATTTTATTTTTTTGCAAAAATCGTAATTATTATCTTTTTTATTAATTATGATTATGGTGATATGGTGATGATGTTTAAATTTTTTAAAATTTGATTATTAATATTTTGTTACTATGGTTATTATTATGATGATGACGGATTAACTTTTATTTATGATGATGTTTAACATTATGATGATGATTTTTATTATTTTAGTTATTATTGTCATTATCTTATTATAAAAAAATGAATTAATTTAAAAACACAGCAGAAAAAACACTAAAAAATGATATAACAAAAATAAGGGTAATAGTAATATAATTATTAAATTAATTTTAAACAATACTACTACTACTGTTACCATCACTACTACAGAATTATAATTTTGACAAAGGAAAATGGTAAAAATGAGATGATGATAATGAAAATGAGATGATGATGTTGGAACGGTGTGATGAGATGATTTGGAACGGTGATGAGATGATGATGATGATGTGACGATGAGGGAAAATGGTGATGTGGAGACAATGTGAGATGATGATGATGATGATGATGATGATATGATGAGATGATGATGTGTGATGAGGTGGCGTTGGGGGGCGGTGGTGATGGTGATATATTTTCCTCACACTCTTGAATATTTTTTTATAAGACTGTTTCATAATAATTCTGCAATTTCATAAATGTTGTATTCTCTAGAAAATATGTGTGGCTATCCATTGCGATGTCTTTAAAATTTCCAATTGAAGATGCTCAAAAAATCAATTCGCCTTGAGCTCTCTACCATAATCGGGCTCTCAGCGTCTCCTTTATCAATTGTTGTATGGGGGGAAATCTTTTGGAGCGACCGATAAGCAGAAAAGAAAGAAGGAAAAACATTTAGCATTTTATAATATAATATATTTTTTTTAAATATATTAATATATATATATATATATATATATATATAAATAACATACATATAATAACATAATATACATATATAATATATATATTTAAATAATACATATTTTAATATATATAATATATATTATATATAATTTATATATATATATATTTCTCTCTCTTTCTCTCTCCCCTCTCTTCTCTCTCACCTACCCCGAAACCAAGTTGGCAGAACAAATTGTGAAAACAAAACCCAAAATAAAGAAAAGGGAAAACTACCTGCAGACGAAAAATCTGCGCAGAGCGTCAAAAATCAATCGGTTTCCCCTTGTAAATTCCTCTGGAAAACAAAAAGGTTTATATTTTAAAAGTCGAGTATGGCCAAATAGCTGCGCAGATGATAAGCTACTATAGTGACATATTCGTCAGTGTCAAAAACCCGCCAAGTGACAATGCGATTCCCCGGTGCAAAATTTAGGATTTAGACTATTAGGAGAAAGCGCAGTAATGAAAAAGGAAAAAGGGTCGAAAGGTTTTTTACGTTTGTGTCTGAATCCTATTTAAAATTCAAAAAACCTTGAAAAGGGCACATAAAAAAGTGTCCATCACGACCTGTGCGAGTACCTCGTTTCGAATCCTTTTTTTCATTTCGAATCCTTAGTTATTTGGTTTGCCTTTATAAAGGTTTTATTTTTACTATTGAAAAAAAAATCATTTTTTTGTAAAATATAAACGGGATACAAAAAACTTGGGCTCAGATTTCCCTTCAGGTTTCCACTTTTAATCAAAATTACAAAACAGAAAAGAAAAAAACCGGGCCTGGTAAAGTTCCCCTAAAAAATATAATTTTGTACAAAAAGTTCCCAAAAAAAATGGGCCAAATTAGGACTACGGTAATTGAGACAAAGTAAAGGGTCTGGGGGTTCGTCGGGGAACACGCTTTCCCCTTTTGTGTTTGTTTTTCAAATTTATATCATTTCTTTTCTTTGTATTCCCCCCATAATGTCTCAGTTTTTTCATACACTACATATTTGTTAAATTTTAAATCATAAATTTTTTTTCCCCCAAAAAAAAGAAAGTTAGTCCCGCTAAAACAGCTACACAGTTTTCCCCATCCACACACAAGTAAATGGTGGATTTCAAAATTTTCATTTATCTATTTTTTTTTTTTTTTTTTTTTTTTTTTTTTTTTTTTTTTTTTTTTTTTCGGGGGAAACAGGGTTTGAACGGAACGACAAAGGCCAACGCTAACACGTATCGCGAAATTTGATCTTTTAAACTTTAACTTTCTTTAAGCTCATGCTTCCTCGAATTTCTTGTGGTTTTTTGGTTTAAAATATAGTGGAAAAAGAAATCCATTATAAATTTTTTTGCATTTTTGGTATCCACACACACCAGGCAATTTTCGCCAGGACCGATTTAGCAGAACGAAAAGAGGTAACAGAGCCCATAAACGAGGAACTAACCGCAGGGGAAAAAAACACCTGCGGGATTCCATTTCAGTCGAATGCGCTTGCCAATCCCCGGAAACTAGAAGAGAGTATTTTTTAAAAAAAAGGAGTAAGAAAAAAAAACATCGAGTTTACCGAAACAGTAAAAAAATTACCATCAGAAAAATGTGTGAATGGTTTTGCCCCATCAGAAAAAATGTGCGAATTGGCTACCTCATAAGAATAATGTGCGAATAGGTTGCCGCTAAAAAATGTGCGAATAGGCTGCCCCATCAAAAGATGTGCAATAGGAGGTTAGAACCCCCCCAAACCCACTTTGAAACTTTAGTAATAGAAGCTGATGGTTTACCTTATTGTCTTTCCCCTGAAAATTCAGATACAAAATTTTTCTTGGATTTCTTTTTTTTCCCCATCTTTATTAGTGAAAGTACGAAAATTTAATAAATTTACTAGCTTAAAAAAAAAGATGAGAGAATTATAAACATATATGGCTATAAAATTTCTCGGAACCCTGTGTTGATTTCCAACCTGCCCGTTCAATTAAGAAAGTCGATTTTTAACCTTTATTTGTCACAATTAGCCCCACCCCCCGATTTCGCTTCCCGGGGGATAAAGCTGCCTGTTCAGTCTTCATTATTTTTTAATTTGTTTTTTGGTTGATGCTAAAGAATAAATTTTCCTGGGATTGACAATGTTATTTATAATACAGTTCGTCTTTGCAGGTATCTATTCTTCCCTTCTCTCCTTTTCTTACCAAAATGGATAATTGCTTCGAACTGTTTTTGACTTCCATCCTCACCAGCCCAAATTGGGGAAATCTCGATTTCGTAACTTTTAATTAATACAAAATTACCTTTTTTTTCTTTTTCTTTTTTTTTTTTTTATTTCTTTGGACTTTCCCTGAAAAATGAAGCGGGATCCGGTCTTTGTTCATTATTTTTTTTATTTAGTTTCAAGATTTTGTTCCGGGTTTCTTTAAAGGGGTGCGAAGAATTGTTCTTGGAATACCTATTTTATTTTTTCAGGGTGTAAGCAAGTTTTTTTTTTTTTTTTTTTTATTTTCCCCCCCCCCCCTTTTTTCCTCTTTATGAAAACCAAATAAAATAATGATAATAATGATGAAGGTGATGAATATGAATATGATAAGAAAAGAATAATTTTAATGATAAAAAAAATAACAATAATAACACTGTTCTCAGAGACCTGAAATATCTTGTGTAAAAGATTGTGTAATAACTTGTGAGTGTTGTTCCCCCTAGGGAATCTTAGCTTGGGTTACATTTTTTAACTTGTTCGTAACTAATTTTTTAAAAGATCTCCAACGGAAAACCCGGAAGGGGCAAACTTTCAAGAGCTGAAAATTAGATTTTCCATCTTTACCCTTTCTCACACTAGCCTCTTACGTTTCCATTTATCAAATTTTTATATGAAGGAAACCTTTTTCCGGAGCAAAAATAGAGTTTTAAAAAAAATTTTTGTCCAGACACATTACATGTACCTCACTGAACTCACCAGTGACCGAGTTAGCAGAACGAAATTGGGCAACAGAACCGCATAAAGCAGAGGAATACCTGAAACCGAAACCCCTCGCTGCCCTCATAATCTAATTTGTTACCCCTTGAAAATTTTGCGAGTTTTTCTGTACATATATTCATATTTCCTAGAAAAAGGGCACATATTTTTGCGCAGACAAACCCGCTGCTAGAATCCCGTTTTCTTTGGTAAAAAGAAAACCGCCAAATGACGTAGATGTAACATTGACGACGTGAGTTCCCAGCTCGATGATTTCCCAAAATTTTTTAGACTAGGGGAGGAGACGAGATAACAGCAAGAAGGTAAATGTTTAATGGTATTTTACGTTCTTTCTAAATTTTTTTATACAAAAAAACCCTACAGGTCACATAAGCCCAAATTTCCCCATCAATTTTGTGAAAATATCTTTTCCCTACCCTCAGTTCAGAAACTTGGGTTGTCTTATAGAAAAAGTCATACAAACAAGACAGCAAGGGGGTTTAAAAGTTTTTACAATATTCCCTTTTGAAACTACCCTTAAAATTGAAATTTGTGTGTTTTTTGTGTGTGTGTGTTGTGGTGTGTGGTGTGTGTGTGTGTGTGTTTGTGTGGCGGTGTGTGTGAGTGAGTGAGGGGGAGAGAAGAGAGAGAGGGGAGAGGAAGAGAGAGAGAGAAGGGGAGAGAGAGAGAGGGGAGAGAGAAGAGAGAGGTGTGTGTGAGTTTTTTTTGTGTGTGGTTTTTTGGGGGGTGTGGAGTTTTATGAGGAGGGGAGTGAGGGGGTGAGTGAGTGAGAGAGAGAGAGAGAGAGGAGAGAGAAGAGGGGGTGTGTGTTTTTTATCATTAATTTTATATATATATATTTTTATATATATATATATATAATATTATAATAAATTATATAAATGATGTATATAAATATTAAAGTATATGGATAAATTTATTATATATATGCACACAAACCCATATATATGTTTGTTTACTTTTTAAACACACCCCGTGAATTGTATAAAAAAACGCAACAACCCCCTGTTTTATTTTTCCAAAAAGCTTTAGGGCAGCTAAAATCGCCCCGGTGTACGGCAAAACCCCAGTAAGGGACACCCTCTGATAACGCCAAGTTTCATTGACATTCGAGTTTTCCAAAAACCAAAAAACAAGCAATAACTCCACTGCTTTTTTTTTTAGAGTTTTTTTTTAATTGTTTTAAAAAAAAAGGACGAAAAACGTATGATGATGTTTCCCACAAAAAGGGGGTTTGTCTAACCACAAAAACCCTGTTAAACCTAGTGAATATTTAGACTTTTTTGAAGGAAATTTCGAAGAAGTGAATTGTCCGATCATGGGGTGTTACAAGGGGCGGACGTTGATCGGCGCTCTATAGGTGAAAAAATAAGGTTTTCTAGTGGGAAAGTGAATGTACAATTTTTTATTAACCGAAAATGAAAAAGGGGTATCTGCCTATCAACGGGGATTCACATTTATACCACACCCCAAAAAAATAAGTGTTTTTTTTAAAGGTCTCGGGGGCGAAGACAAAAAAGAAAAATTTTTCTGAGATTAAGAAAGTTAAAATAAACCCCGAACAATTATTTCGTTCCCTTAGCAATAATCTCTCTTATGTTATCATTTTTACCAACCCACAACCCAACACACACACACCACACAAACACCACACACACACACACAAATATATATATATATTATATATAAAATATAAAAATATATATATATATAATTTTATATATATGTGTGTGTGTGTGTATTAATATATTATAAATGTGGTATAAAGTTATGGAATATGAAATGTTTTCAAATATTTTTCCCTTTTTTCCCAGTGCCTGA
>NW_023658583.1:0-7500 GCF_015228065.2 Penaeus monodon | reverse complement strand
GCACCGCTTAAAAAAAGCATCGTATATTTCTCCCCTTTTAAATTTTTTGAGAATTTCCAATATAGAAATAAAACAAAATAACACGAAAAACAATAAAAACAAAAGGCGAATTTGGGCCAACCTCATGCAAATCCCTTTATTTTTATCATTCTCACTTTTTTTCCCCCCAAGGATAAGTTGCGGGGAAATATGAGGGGAAAAATTTCTTAAAATTAGCAAGAGGGGAAGAGCTTGAGGCCGCGTCATGGGGCCTAGAATCTCAACTTTTATTGAAATACAATATCCCAAACCTGGAAAGTTATAGTTGCCCCCGGGAGGGTTTTATTTTACGGGCTGGGGATTGAAAAAAAGAAATAGGCTGGGATGCCGATATGAGAGAAAGGGGATTGGGGGGGAAATACATTTTAGGTATATAAAAAAAATTTTAGTAGGACAAAATAGACACATGCCAAAAAATTAAAATATTTTCATATGCATATACCATACACACACAAACACACACACACAAACACACACACACCCCCCAAAAAACCCACACACACACACACACCACATTGTATGGTGTATAAATATATATATAATTTTTATTATATATATATATATATATATATATATGAATATAGATATATATACTATAATACAAATATTATAGTAATTAATTAATCTTAATTTTAATATATAATATTATTATATTATATATTATATTATATATATAATATATTATTTTATTATATAATATATATAAAATATATATATATATATATATAATATAAATTATACACAAATACATATGTGTGGTTTTGGGGTGTATCACACACACAAAAACCACAAACACACACACACACACACCACACCACACACAAAACACACACACACACACACACACACACCACAACCCAAAACCCCAACACACAAAACAACGCACACACACCACCAAAAAACCCCCAACAAAAGCATTAAAACAAAAAACGAAACAACACACCCAAAGGGCACTCCCCCCCCCCACACCCAAAAAAGACACACTTCATTCCCGGGAAAACCCATAAAAAATAAAATCGGACGTCCTCCAGAATCGCACAAAACACGCCGGCTCGTCTACACGTTTGCAAATTTTTTCCCCAATTACCTACAAAATTCCCCCGAAAAAGGGGCGCTGGAGGGTTTTAAGTGAGAGAGAAAAAAAAAGACTTGTAGATAGCTTTAATGGGGTGAAGAGGGGGGGGGGGGCGGGGGGAGGCAGGGAAGGGGGGGAAGGGGAAGATAGAAGGAGGGGGGGGAGGAGGGAAGGAAAAAAGAGAGGGGAAGACAGTTTACTGATTTACGTATTTTAAAGGGATTAGGGACATAGTTACTTTTTTTTTACAGTATTTGAGAACTTTTGGCTTGTATTTTATATATTGTTGAAAACCAATGATTGCTTGGGCAAATTAACCTTTGACGGGAAAATAGGCCCCAGTGATTTTAGAATTTTTCTGTTTTTCACATAGAAAGGCTCCAGAAGTTTTTTGTCACAAGGGAGTCAATTACTAGTGTACCTATACAATGTTTACATTTGTTAAGTTTTTTGGAGTTTTTTTTTTCTCTGTGTATACCTTAATGACAATTAAATAATACCAATGATGATACTAACATGGATATTCAAAAATTAATGGGACCCTCTAAGGATTTTTAAAATGGGTTATTCTATTCTCTTTTGGGGAGTAGTTTAAAGGGGGTGTGAGTGCCCTGTTAGGTTGACTCTTTAGGTGAAGGGAGTTCTACGGGGACCAGAGGGGTTTCCCTAGTTAGCGAAGTACTGGCGTCCTTGTGTTCAAAGGATTCCGGGATCTCCTCAACCTATTGGTTTTTAACCCCTTGAGGGGCAGTGACATTGGTAGGAGAATTAGGAATCTTGCAGAAGATAGCAATTTTAATCCTCCAAGGGCCAGCTTTTGGAACTCTCCGTTTCCCCCCTAGGGCCAGTCTAGTCGGCGGATTGATTGGAATAAAAAAAGGGTGATATCCGAAACAGAAAAAAGGGAGGGGTTTCTTCAACATGCTTCTAAGTACTAAAGACCAGATGTAATACAAAGATCGTCAAAATCCTAAATGATGGGGCTTTTCACAGTAAAAAGAAGACGCAGTTGGCAGTCTTTCTTGGAAACCTCCCATTTACACAGGAATTTATCCTTGCGGCAGTCAAAAAAAAAAGATCTTAGGAATCATTTACTGAAAATTTTGCGACTCTGAGTAAATCAAAGCAAAAAGGCTTAAACTAATCACATCCAATGAAGGGGGGTTTCAGATTGATTTTCATAGGTTAGCCGTAAAAAGAAAAACTCTGTGTTGGGTGCCAAAGAAAGGGTTGGTGCCCGTGGGAATGACTGAGCTGATGGAAAGGGATCAGGCAGCACTCCCCGGCCGTGAGTTCTTTTTCCTTCGACATAAAACCCCAAAACATCAACTTTTGTTTTCGTGATAAATGAAGGGAGAAATCGAAGCATACTCAGGAACAAACTGCGAGATTGTTTGATTTTTAAAAATTATCTGCCGCGCAACAGCAAGGTCATTAGCGGCGAAGCCTTGTCAAACAAAAAATATTAAAATGTTTAAAACTTTAAAATCTATCAAAAAATTTTCTTACAAATAACAATAAATAGTTTAAAAATCAAAGCCAAATATTAGCTCTAAGTGATAAATTTTTGCATAAACTTACAAATTAAATTTTTTTTGAAATATCAGTCTCCCTAAGGAAATTAAAAAACCCCTTTATGTCACAATCTTCCCCCAATACATTTTCAGTGTTTGGGGGAGACAAGTAATAACCCCTTTGGTCTGGAAGTTACATCTTTCCACACAGTGCACGTTAATCCTTATCCTAAAAAAGTGCTTCATTTTTACCATCAGGGCCCATGAGCCGTCTTGTTTTGCCGATTTTTAGTCTTTTCAATAAACTTCCACTTTTCGTTGGGTGGATGCAGTCCCCCAACTCCCAAGGGTCATCTCAAAATCTCTCGCGTTTTTTTCTAAAGGGTAGCCATTTATCACAAAGACAACTTTTGAGCTGGGTTAGGCCCGGTGTGGGGAGAGGAAACGAGCATCACAGGCTGAGCGGCAGTGCCTTTGGCCTTCTGTCAGCCCTCATTCCCACTGATACAACATGCGCGGGCACCCAAACATGAGTTTCTTTTTAGGGTTTTGACATCGTGCAAGCCAATTTTAACCCCCCTCATACGGGTGTGATGGTTTAAGCTTTATTGTTGCAAGGCACTACGAGAGTCAAATTATCACAACAGAATTTCGTAAGATCTCTAGGCATTTAATGCGTAAGGATGGCAGAAAACTCTGCAGTGAAGACGAGGCTGCTAGAGAAAGACTGCCAAGCAGTTTTCCCTTTCGCCCACTCTGCAAAACCCACGCCTTTTTCAGTTTTCGAACCATCTGTATAAATTGAAACTGACCCCCGGTATGTAGAAATGGCTGAAGAAATTTCTCTGGGAAAATTCGCTTCGGATCTCCCCCCTTTCCCAAATTTCCCAAACAAAATCCGTCAACTTGATTATTCAAGGCGGAAATTTGGGGGAATTTCCCCAACAGCCAGAACCTTAGAAAGTTTAAAAATTAAGATCTTCCAAAGATCCTCATTCACCCCATAGGTGGGTATCTTCAAGGGGTGAAAACCAATTGAAGTAAGAGATCCGGAATCCTTTGTAGCCGTTTTAGTAAATCGGGTTTCATGTTTTCCGGGTGTAAGAAAGAGGGGGTTCTCCACCTCAGCTACGGGGATTTCCATGGGGAAAGGGGACATAAAAGCCCCAGTAAATTCGAGAGTTTTATTATAAAACCGAGTCCAAACATCTGGAAACGGGGGGAGTTGCAGATGAAAAAGCTTACATCCATAATCAAGCTTACTACAAATTTAAGCGCTGGGTAAAGCCGTAAAAATTTGTGCGAAAATGTAAAAGAACCCGCAAAATTTAAAATGCTTTTGTAGCTTTACTTCAACGTTTGGTGAGGCACCATAAGCCTTGAGTAAAAAAATTAGCCCCAAGTACTTCCCCTCTTGGACAAATTGCAGGGGGTTTTTGTCCAAAAAAGGGGGAAGGATGGAATTTTTTTTTTGGGGAAAAATGCTAGCCATGTCTTGCTGGGGGAAAATTGAACCCATGAATGTTGTCCACTGAAAACCCTGATTTTTTCGTCTGCATGTGTCCTTGCACCCGAAAGTTTCCTCCTAGCAGTACAGCGAAAGTCATCCACATCCCGATTCTGAGACAGAACTTGGAAAAAACCTTTACAATGTCTTTTATAGCAATGGCAAAAAGGGTCACTTAAGACCCCCCCCTTTGGGGGACCCCTTCCAGGTTAAAAAAAACTGTTTCCCACCCGAACTCTAAATTTCCTTTTGAAAGAAGTTGTATGAAGGTGGTAAGCTCCTTTTAAAAACAATGTATAAATTTTTGATATGAAATGTTTCCCCAAGTAGTATCATAAGCCTTTTCAAGGTCAAGAAGACTGAACATGGGACGTCGCTGTGCGGGAATTCTGTATAGCAGTTTCCATCCTTAAAGAGCATCGTGGTCCTCCAATCTCTAAACCCATACGATATGGGCAGCACGTTCTCCTTTTCTAGCGCCTGTCAACCTGAAATTTACCCTTTTTTCCATCAGCTTTCAGATGCAGCTGGTGGGAAAATTGGTCTGTAATTTTCCTGGGTGGAAACATCCTGCTAGGTTTTTCGGACAGGAATGAAAAAGACTCTTTTATGTGGATGGCACTGACCCTCCCCATAGATCCATTGAAAGGGGCCCAAAAAGAACTTCTGGGATCTCTTGGGAAATGAGATTCATTTGGATGGGAAAATCGTCATTCCTGGGGGAGTCTTACGGGAGACGCGCAGGTCCATCTCCTTGCGCAAAAAGGCAAGTTTTATGGAGTTCTGCTGCAGTCCTACTGAAGAACGGGGCACTGGGTGCTTTTTGTTCAGCCAGAGAGTGGAGAAAACGAGCAGTGTTAATGCTAGAGGAGATCTCTGCCCCGGAATAGCTTGCTCATTAGCAATATCTTTTTTATCTATGATGATTATGCCATCAATCTTCAAAACAGGTGGGGACGGGTGGCTCTTTCCAGCGATCTTTGCACCTTGTCCTCCCCTCAAGGGGGTCCCCGAGTTAACAAGGGGACTACTGTCTCCCCTGACGTCCGTTGGCCCCCTTTAGCATCGCCTGGCCTTGGCTCGGGGTTTTTTTAAAGGATCAAGGTTTACACACTGGGGCGTCGTTTCAAATGCCTTAAGCAGCTTTCTTGGGTCTGGGGCTTTTTGGGTTCATCAGCCACCCTGGTACCCGGGGGTCGACGGGAATGCCCCCTACTTTTGGGAAAAGATGGGTTCTGCTGCAAGGGGAATTTTGAGGAAGGATTAAAAAGCATCTTGAAAACACTGAAATCATTTCCCGATCCTGCAATACGCAGTTGATCTAAAAAGATTCCCTCCCATGTTCAAGTCGCCATCTCTGCACTCCATTGGCTGGAAACCATTCACCCCTTCCAAAAGGACCTTTCGCTACCCACTAAAAAGTACCCGCTTGACCCTACCATATTTTTACCGCGATTGACTTGAATGGGGCCTTTATAAGCCACCCATTACCCAGAATAAGGACCAAAGAGGGGGTTTTCTAGTGAGGGGGCGGGCGCTCGCCAACCCCAGGACCCTGTCTCCGGGAAAACGGGATCCCCGCACGGGAAAGAACCCCTGGGGGAGTTTTCCCTGGTCTAAATGGAAGAACCCGGGGTGGGTGCACATCCCCCCCATAGGCCTTGGTGCACCCGGAAGCCATTTTTTCTCATCCCTCACTGGGGACCCCCCTAGTATGGGTAGCCCTCTGGTTCGGCTCAACAGATCATTTTGGGGCCTCAAACCCCCCCCCCGCGGAAGGCGGCTTCCATTAGGGGGGGAAACTGCGAGAATTGAGATGACCTTGGGGGTTTTGGGGACAAGCTCCATCCCAAAAGACATGTAGAATTTGTTTTAAAACGAATCTGAGATTGGCTACAATATTGCCAGGGGCCGATAGGCTAAAAGTGAAGCAATTGTGAGGGGTTTCCCAAGACCCATTAACATCAAGGCCGGTTTTCCCACCGCCCATAGGGCCACACTTCAAAATTCCCCCCTAAAAGACACCTTTAACTCGGGGTCGTAGCTTAAAAATGCTCTAGAATGGCCATTTTTTTCCTGGGAGGGGGGGGGGCTAGCCCCCCCCCAAAGAAACTAATTGTGCTCGCTTCGCTAGCCAACCCCCCCTTCCAAGAAAAAGTGAAATGACGCCCTGTACTTTCTCTCCCATATACCTAAAAAAGCGTAGGGGAGGAAAAAGAAAGCTAATATTCTAAACAAAATTAAGTACCCATGTTAGTTAGCTATAATTTTTATATTTTTAAACGGTTATGTTTCATTTTTAAAAAATTTTTATTGTTATGTTTTTTACCATAAAAAACATTATTTATTTGATAGATTATTAAACGTTCTAAAATTTTTTAAATTTTTAATCCCACAAGGGATTAGCCGCCTATGACCTTAGCTGTTGCGCGACAGACAATTTAAAATAAACAATTAATCCAAGGTTTCCGCGCTCGCTTAGGCTTGGGGTTAAGTTGACCCCGGCATGAGGGCTTGCTGGTGAAGAGCGAGGACGAGGCTGTTTGGGCCGGGCGGATGAGTCGTTCAGAGTGTGGGGTCGTAGCTGAACCCATAAGGCAGAGTTTTCTGGGGCATTTCGTGCAAACAAAATACGTGAGTAGAGATTTTTCCCGTCGTTTGTGTCAGTGCTGCGAATTGGGCAGGGGAGGGCACAAGGGTCGTAAATGACACAGAAAAAACTTTGGAAAATGTCAAACAAGGAATGAAACATATTTTTTTCGGAAACATGATTTTTTCGGAAAAACATTGTTTATTTTCCATTTTTCATATTTTTTCCTCATTCTTTAAAGTGTCTTTTAATAATAGAGGGAAAGGAAAAAAAAGAGGTCATCGTAAAAAGGTTATCGCATTTTTCGTATGAAAAAAAGAAGTACATTTTTTTTAAACTGTTCTTTTGTATGTGAAGTTGTGAAAAAAACCCCATATTTTGTCTGACATATTTAGGGAATAATATTTTTAAATTTGTTTCTATTAAAAACTCGATGTGCAGATATATGAAACATACAAACAGAAAGATTACAATGAGCTCCTACCCCCCCCCCCTCTCAAAAAAAAAGAGTGAAAAAAAAAGCAGCTGAAAATGAACTTTAAAAGCAACCCGGAAAAAATAAAAAAACAATTTAAGGAAATGACCATATAACCGTTTTACGTTTATCACCCAAATTTTATCCTGGGTAAACGAAAAAAAAAAAAAAAAAAAAGAAAAAAAAAATAGCATTGGCGTTTAAAAAGGCCATTTGGTCACCATGCGCCATCGAGTTTTTCTGATGAGTGCATGGCAAAAATACGCGGCGCTGTTGCGGAATTCTGAATTAGTGTTTTCT